>NC_090282.1:7814653-8120553 GCF_037392515.1 Haliotis asinina
CTTTCTTATTAATGATATCATTGTTTATTCATGAGATGGAATCAATGAACTGGTTCTCCCCTTGCCCTGTTTCACATTTCTTTCAGTTGCGTAAATCTGAAGTCTGTTTTTTGTGCTTTTCATTTCTGAAAGCTATCAACATTCTTGTGTAGATATTAGATGTCAGCATATATGTCACAGATATCACGTGTTGCTGATAGCAATGTTGATGTTATTATGATGAGACAAAAAGGTCAAGTTTGTCTTGATTCTTGGTATTACAAACTTAATGAATGGTACACAGGAGCTTTTATCAGATACTATTGTGGTATGTTTAAGAGAATATTGTTATATTGATTGTATCTGTTCAGACAAAGTGTAATCTGAGATTTCACCATCATTGTTTTGTGTTGTTTCTTAGAGGTATTCAACAGTTGAATTCCATCCAATAACAGTCTGATTATTCTATATATTGTGACCTTTTCACAACGAAACAAATAATTAAATTTCACAAGAGTTACACAATGTACTGCAGTTCACACAATTTCGAGGAAATGTTGATTTTGCAGCTTTTCCTTTCTCTTGAATTTTAGATTTGCACCCTGTTGGCTAGTTTGGTCAGTTATTGGGCAACAGAAGGCTACATAATGCAATAATTCAGACAATTTCTAACTCTTTCATAACTTCAAACTGGAGGCATTGCTCTTATTAAGTGTGAGTTGGATTTTAGTAGGCAAGTTATTATGCCACGATGAAGTATACTGCTAATATTTTCTATATTACATGTAATTCTCAATAGCTGAACCATGGACACATTAATCAATTATTGCTGTTCATTTGATTTTGTCTTTTGATAAACAAAGAGAGTTAGGCCTTACTACCGTGGTGTGCATGACAGAGTTGGATGTCTATTTTATGCTGAGGAAGATTTGTCCTAACTAGTCGCCACGTCAATCTCAGGTTCCATGGAAACATGCAAACCTATTCCAGTTCACACCTGATTTCAATCTCAAATAATTATCGGTCTGAAGTCTTGATCAGCAAGGATAATTCAGGAGCATACATAAGTCCCTAGGAAGTTTGCTATAACCAAGAAGCCCACAATCGAATCACGGCTTAATTATAGCAGTATGCCATATGAATTAGTAAAGATAATAGTTGTCTCTGTGTGACTGCACCTGGGACTGCCACCTAGTGGTACCACCTGGCAAATATGCCGCTGATTAGTGGTCAACTCACTGGTCGCCATGGTCATTGCTATATGATTAAATAAGTTGAGAAAGAAACCTCATTTTGCAACATAGCACATTGGTTTGGTAACTCAGCCATAATAATTGGTATCAGATGATGCACTTTCTTTTTCTGTGTATGTTAGAACAAGACATTTTAATTCAGTCAGCTGCTACTTCACAAGGCCTAATGACCATTATTTTATGATAATGTATGGATGAAACCCCAAGGTCTTAATGGAAATTGTCCTAATATGAAAATGTTGATTTGAAAGTTTCTTAAGTACCCTGCTTTGTTTCTGACATTAATGTGAGGGACAGACCTAATAGTCTATAATGCAAATCAGTTGCTTCAGGATTGGTTTTCATTACAAAAGTTTCCATGATTGATAGGGGAAAATATGTTTGTGTCAGGGGTTCAGGGCAAGTGACTCTAAGAAAGTACTTGTCTTGACTAATTTGTATGATTTTTATGACATAATCATGATGTATTTACTAAAAAATTAGTCAACATTTAATGTTAATGGTAAGTGGACCATTTATTGAGAAGTGAAAAATAGCAAAAAAAGATAACTCAATGTTATTATCATTGTGAAATTTAATAGCTGCATTTTGATCAGATATGAAATGAAATCCAAGATTATTTGAAGTTTGAAACCATAAGCAGAAATTATCTAGTAGCCCATGGACAAGTAAGATAACATTGATTGCCCAAAATGAAAACTGACTTGTCCCGGGCATAGGGCAATGGGATTTTTGATTGTCTGTTGTTTATTGTTATTTTGAATTTTTTAAAAATAAAGTCTGTGTGCTTTGACAAGCACACTTAAGAAGTTTGTTAAAATAAGCAGCCACTTTCCCCACACATGTCCTAAGACACATGTCCTGAAAGACAAAATCAGAGACTTTAATGAAAAATAAATTATGAAAAACTGACAAATTAAAATCTTGAACCAATTATGAACAAAGATTACTTCTGTGACAATCAGGCAACAACCAGTAGCAGATGATGAGACAATAGCCAGATCCAAATTTTGTTTTATATCTTCTATACCTTTCATGTTTTGTAAAGCTTTCTGAGGACAATTGCACTCAATCCCAATCCATTTGACTTTGTGGAGATGGTCCCATGAGCATATGTATATATAGGGCTTGATTCTTAAGGATAGTTTTGCAGTAATGGAGGAAATAGATTGATTTTGTGTTTTAACTTGTGACATGAAAGTCTTGTCATTCACCTGTAATGTGGGAGCAGTCATTTGGTTTATTGTACATGTTGTATGTATAGCTTATTTTTTAACAAGTGGCATTGTATTCTAAAGTCACTGAACAACATGAGGTTTAGTTAAAGAGACTTGATTTGAAACAGTGTTATCCCTTGGAGTGTTACCTGTCACAATGTTTCAAGCCGATAGACAGTTGTATAATAAATACATTTATGGATGAAAGATTGAATAATGAACACTTTTGGAGTGTGCTCCCATTCTTCATCTCTAATCAATTGAAATATGAGAAGACTTAGTGATGTTAGTGTTCAGACAAGACAATATATGTGGCCAACACTCTACGGTACATTTCTTTATTGTAATGACAGAAACATGCACTAACGAGTTAAAGTATTCCCAGGCTTCAGTATCCATATTTGACTTTGATTGTATTGAAAAGGTTACTATGTTGCCATGCACTTGCTGCTGGAGAGGGATAGGAGGAGCAAGCTGGTTCATGTTGGGATTGATCGTCCTGTTCAGGTAGGAACAGGACTCATCGATTCCATTGACCGGTACTGAGTTGTGAACAATGCATCAGCAAACCTTAGACGTGCCTGGCTTGATGCCACAGCCTCGGTAACCAGTCCCCTTTCAAAATGTGCTGTATTATTTATGAGCCAGCCTTCAAGCTATTCTACCTCTTCACATCTTGTCACAATGCGGCACCAAAAATAAATCTACAACAATATTTCTGAAGACGTTCTTCACAGATGTTTCTGCTACTGTTAATGATTTGATCCTAGCAGGTTTTTTGGTGCTGCATGGTATTGTTTGTTTCCTGGGAGAATTTCGTCATACTTTATTATAATGGTGAAAGACCTAAGCGGGATGCTTCTGTGGATATGTGGGTAGATACATGTTTCATGTTGTGTTCTAGCATTTATCTGGTGTGTTAGGAGGTGGAGAAACTATGGTCGCTATGAATATTTAGTGGCTAGCAGGGTTGTCTTGTAGGTGTCATAGTTTAGGAGTAAGTTATCTGGGAATTGATGGAGTAAGGTGACAAAGAATGTAGGCAACAAGTAGAATATCAGAAGGTTAATTGAAGCGAATGGCACACACAAATGATCTTTTCCTTTCTGTCAGTAACGACTTACATGGATATGCATCATGTACATACATTTTTACTTGTAATTTCAGCATATAATATATGTTGTTCTTTTTCCCAGGGGCTCAGACTATTTCACAATCTCAACTTGTTCTGCACTTTTGCACTCTTCCTGAACTATTTTCACTTGTTAGATGTTTTGAATTTTATTTATTTTTCACCATTTTCTTTAAAGAACTTTTGAGGATGTTTACAACAGACACTGCCATCTAGGTTCATCAAAACCAATGTGCAAAATAGTTTCAAAATCTTGCTAGCCAGTCAGGCTAGCTTTGCCTGAAAGTTACTAGTCCACATAATAATTCACTTGCCCAAATCTAAACGAAGAAACTAAACAAAGGATGAAGAAAATACAGTCAAATCCCGTTTACCCGGATCCCACATATCCGGAAACCCCGCCTTCTGGACGATTTTTATGTGAAACAAAACTTATGTTCATTAATTGTACTCGCTTAACCGGACCTTGCGCTTCCGGACCTTGACGATGAATTTTCAAACCATTCCCATAGATTTCCACTGAAAAATGATTCAGTTATCCGGACAGAGAGATCGGTGCAACGTGCATGTGTATGTGTCACGTCAGTACCGTTTACCACACAACTATGTGATTTCATTCTTAATCTATCGGAAGGAATGACGCTGTCACTCGGGTTGTTCATTAGGATTTGGCGCGTATGAGAACATCTCATCAGTAAAGAAAACACATGAAGGATTAAGGGAAACTACACTGTATTTGTACTGTATATAACACTAAAATATACCCCTGCTGTCTGTCGCTATGCAAGTTAAAAATAGCCTGCCACATGATCTAAGGCATGTGATCCTGTTCGGAAGTTTACTTTCTGCAGGCAGCATAAGTTCGACGCGATGTCGTATGTTTCTAGGGCATTTGAAATTAACAAAAGAATATGCAGTTGGCAAAATAGAAACTTTTTGTCACCGGTTAATGTTTTTCATCTAACATACTATCTGAAACTCATCACGCTACACGATTATGTCCGAGACAACCTGACAAATGTTAACCTGCGTTCTGCCTTCCATGTATTATCGGTACACTTATATGTTAATTTTGTTATAATGAATGTTTTTTGCTTTCATGTAATTTTCACGTTTTGGTTGTTTGATTCAGTTAACCAGATGTCTCGATGTCTTGCAAGTGAAACCAAAACGTCCGGATAAACGGGGTTTGACTGTAGATGAGAATGAGATATTGTTGGCATGCCATGGGTTTCATCATTCAGCTGCTTATATGATGAGTATTTTTATCAGGCCATAATCTGGCATGATTTTAAAGTGTATTATATCTTAACAAGTCAGAGAAAGTAATATGTTTACAAAATGACCTCATGAAAAATCACTAGCCAGTTTGGCCAGAGAGTGTCGTGAATTACTGGCCTGACATGATTTTTTTCTAACCATGGGCTAGCAGGCTAGCCGGCCAGTTTCTGTGTCACACACTGTTCTCAATTCATTCAAACTTGCTCTGTAAATAAGGATAGAACCAAATAATGATGTATATTATATCAATGTGTAATTATTTATTTAATCAAGCTTCTTATCGGCTTTCTATAACTGAATGACCAATGTATGCCAGACAGGTTATCTGAAAGGTTATTTTATTTTATTCATACCACACAAAAATACAGTAGGGTCGGCACAAGAATTCAATTGTTGGTTGGATGGGTAACCAGAACTACAATATTATATTTTTAGGCCACGTTTGGGTATCAGTCTTCCATTAGGTAAAAGTGGGCACAGACAGCAACCTTTTCGTTGAAGTTTACCAGTGGACTGGGTAAGAACATATGTGGTGTTTATCACATGATTTTGGGGACATGCTTTCACTAATGTAAGTTCACATCGAGTCTTGTTTAGCATGTTAATCTGCTTGCAGTTTGCAATGTCAAAGCTTCAGCTGTGGTGCTGTCTGTGTCATGCATAAGTTAGCGTATACATGAAAGCTTACTCTTCAGATGATTGTTCTCTATTTTACCTGAATATGTGAATAGGTATAATAGTCTTAGATCAAGAGAGGCAGGTCATTTCAACTTTAATTATTGATAAGTGGATGAGCCTTTATTGGCCCCAGTGGAATCCTGATGGCCAAAGGTATGAGGTGGGGGTCAGCTTTACCATAATGTTCAGTCAGGAAGTGGATATAGAGGTGAATATTGCAAGAGCTAGCTTTGTGCTTGGTCATCAATGGTTGTGTAGGCATTAAAAGCTGAATCAATGGCAAAAATATCCCATATACATGGCAGGTGGTCCGTTGCCTCAATTATGTAAGGAAATATGCAATAGCTGAGGCACAGAATTAAGGCATTTCAACATTTCAAGGAATTTTCAGTGGAATAATATTCACATTCATCATTCATCAAAATTTAGGTGCCATGAAGTGTTGTGTTATTGTATGCTATGTTTGCTGAGGATAAAATTTTGATGATGTATAAACATCCAACAAATAAAGATGGATATAGCCTCTTACACTGTTATGTGGTCAACCCCTGTACAACCTCAGGTTTATGGTATATGAACCGAGGCATGCAGTCCTGGAAATCCACCTTGCACAGGGTTTGTCAGTAATGTGACCAACACTTGCAACAGCAGCAATAAAATATCCCCCTTCAGCATCACAGACATCTTTTGGATTTGAAGAATTGTTCAGATGCATATGTATGCTTTATGATGTTGTGAACATAGTTTAATGCTGTTCACTGTTAGTCAAAATGTGCACCAGACATGGATCAGCTACCTAGCAACATGCAAGTGGTCAGCAGCCTTCTCATATACAGCAGGTAGACAGGTCTTTCCAGATTGCACAAGGCTTCATCATTTCTTGACTGCTAGTTCGCTAAAACAATTATGTGAATTTGTAAGACCATTAGATGGGTCTGTTGTTTCCAAAGGATCATAAGGAACAATGATGCCAAGCAACATGACTGCCTGTACTCTCAGAAGTGATGTGAATTTGTAAGACCACTAGATGTGTCTCTAGTTGTCAAATGGCCTTAAGGCATCATGATGAAATGTAGAGCAACAGAGACCATATAGAAAATAAGAAATAAGGCTTTTGTCTTTTTGTTTGTATTTGATGTAACAAAATCTATACATCTGGCAAATTAAATCATTTGGTGAACATTAAGATGTGAATATTTGCGTACTTTTAAACAAATGTGTGTTGCATGGAGAAGGCATTGATTTCAGTAGGTATTAGATGCACTGCAACATATACATATATAGGCCTTGCATTGAATTATCCATGAGATGGTTTCATGTTTCTGCAAGGTTGGACTCTTAGTCTTCTGTTGTTTCTGTAATGTCAATAATTAATAATGTCAGCCGACTTCACCTTTAGGCAGCCTTAGTTGCTCATTGGTATCAGGCAACCAGATGGGAGATTTCATAGTATTCTTAAAGTATATGTTTCTCTTTTTAAAATGACTTCAGCCTTTAATATTATCATAATTTGTGTCATACAAAGTCTGTTGTGTCTGTTAATTCTGTGCAAGGTCTGAAGAGAAACTAAGACTAATAATGAGACATGTGTCTCTTTGTGGATTAGTACATTTTGAATTAAAAATAGGTTGATCCATTTCATTGCTTGATCACAGCTCCTCCTGTTATCATGTTCTCTTTGGAGACTACAAAACCAAGAAAGCTGTTCGATGCCCCAAATTGTTTAAGTGTTTTGAATCTGAATTCCAACATGACTGCCACCTGAGTGACAATGTGGAAATCTGTTCTGGCTTGTTGCTTGACCAGTTTGTTTCAAAATGGAATCTTTAGTAACTAATGGGAATGATTACACAGTCTCTTTTTGCCATCATTGCCACTGACCATGATAGAATAGGCCTTCAGCAACCCATGCTTGTCATGAAAGGTGACTATGCTTGTCGTAAGAGGCAACTAATGGGATTGACTGGTCAGGCTTGCTGACTCGGTTGACACATATCATCGGTTCCCAGTTTCACAGATGATGCTCATGCTGTTGATCACTTGATTGTCTGGTGCAGACTTGATTATTTACAGATTGCCGCCATATGGCTGGAATATTGCTGAGAGCGGTGTAAAACTAATCTCACTCACTCGCTCACACTGCGACTATTGCCTGTTGGAAACATCCAAGAGTCCAGTAACCTGCTTCAATATCATTGACAACCATAGTTACACTGGGTTGCCACTTGTCAACTGTAACAACGTCCCCTTCTATAGCACCTCATATCATCTAGACTGGATTTAGGCCATAATGACATAAACACAATATTTCATATTGCTGTGTCAGACATGAAACTAAACTCACTCATCATTGCCACAGTTTGATTTGTACCATTGACTAAATTCTCGAAAAATATATTTCCTTACCCAGTAAGCATTTTTCCTCGCCCAATAAAGCAGGACACCATAAACCATCAAACCAGAAATTTGTCATCTCACATGCACTCATGTAAATATGAACATTAATGTTGTTCTGCAATAGAGTGAAATATACACGTTGTCTGAGTTAAATGGGTGTGGGTATATTTGTTGCCTAAGTTAATATTCAAAGCTATAACGATTCTGTTACATAGTATCATATCGTCATCATGTGCCATTGACCAAACAATTCTTCCACTTATGTAATGCAAGTCAAGGCAATGTTTAGTAAGGACAGCAAGTTAGTAAGTGCGAAACATGCAAGTTCTCTTCTCAGCTGTTCAGCTGATTAGTGTTATGGTTTAGCTAAGAGCATGGAAACCATATTTCTTTTTCAATTATGAGATGTATGGAATCTGACTGGTATTTAATTTTATTCTGTATCTTCATCATAACGGATACTATCAATTGTTGGCCTTCAAGAGTGAGACTCATTCCAGAGAATGTCGCATTATGAAATAATTGATGTTTACCATTGAAACTTCCTTTATGAAATTGATAATCATTGTTTAGCAAATTGCGTCATAATTTTTTTTAAAACGCCTCTGGATGACAAAGACAGTGATTTTTGTTGCCGTAGAGACGGAAAAAGAAGCCTTGAGCTGTTTGTTCGTGCTGTATCACCTTAGCCGAGTTTGCTAGCTTCATTGTCTTGTTACATTCAAACACCTTTGTAACTACATGTGAAAGGTTATCATGGAGTATCTGACTCAACAGTATTGGACATTTAGTCATGTCTTGGTGTATAGAAACCTTGCATTTATGTTTAGTATCTACATATTTTGGCATTTAAGAAAAAGATTAATGAGGTAAGGTCAGATGTGGTGTTTAGTTCCGATTTTTATCTTAAGGAGTGACACACATTTTTAACTATCAGCAGAAAGACACTTGCACTGTAGAACCTTAAAAAGAAGTCCTGTAGACGTATATCAGTGTTTTCAGTGAAGTTGTACGTCTCTTCTGTTGTACACACAGGAAAAGGCTGGATATTTATGAATAGCACTATTGTTCAATCATATCCTGTTTATTCTGTTAAAAGCTTGCACAGAATATAAATAACGATTTTCAATAATAGGAGGCATAATGGAATTATGAATATTTTCTGTATGATCATAGCCTTGATCATTCATAATAGATTGACCTTATTAACATTTCGGTCTTGTTTCTCAAAAATTGATATGATTGTGTTAAGTGGTTCAAGGGATCGTAAGGATTAAAAAATGTTTTATAGGAGATTCTTTCCATTCTTGTTATAATCAGTAAGATATGTGAGTCCAGTGAATGTTATTTACCATTAATATCTAGTCTAAACAAGTGACATCCACCCAGATAAAACCTGGATTCCTCAGATACGAAACATTGCCAGTCTTACTACCAAGGGTGAATGAGTAATTATCACCTGAAAAATTTCCAAAATTGATTCTGAGATGTGTTTGTGTTTGGAAGTGTTTCTTTCATATGGTCATGTTTCTGGTTGACTGCTTTGTATTGTGGGTTAAAGTCATATTACCTTAGGGACATGACTATCATTGTCTAGCTAATGTGTGTTCGATACACTAGTTGTTAGGAGTGCTGCAAGCAAGAAATATCCTAAGTCTAATAGGAGGCAAATGGTACCTCGACAACAGCTAATGGAGACTGACTCCCATGTTGTTTTCATTGTTAAGAGCTGTGCAGCAAGTGCTAGGCATACATAGTCTCTTGCAAACAATTTCTAATTGCTGGTCTCCGTCTCCCAAATAGATACCCAGTTGTCTTTTGTTATTGAGATGACTGTCGGGATGACGGCATGTTAAACCTTTACTTTCTCTATCCATGAAAGTTTTGTCAATATTCCTACATCCAGGAATATTGGCTATCAATATGTGTACGATTGGTGCATTAAAATTAAATGTGTCGGTATTTACTCTGTTCTGACTGCACACAATGGGCTGTCCATTCTTTTGTTATGAGACTTTCACTCTCTTTTTCTGTCTTTGCAATTCAACAGTCATGCTTGAGCATGAAGAAAACTGTTTTCTATTTTCAATATTATTTGTACATGCAAGATGTTGTGGTTGTTTTCTGTGATGTGCATGTTGCCAGGCACCTAGGATGTAGTTTGCTTTGAGAACCATCCATATTGGAGATGTCTTTGTTTATTCGCCTTACTAACCCTATGTCACCAAGTACAAGTTGTATCTATCAAAGGATCTTTTATTCTTGATCAAAAGCAATATTGTGATAAAGAGCTTGAGGTCAGCTTAGATTGTTGGTTCTAAAGGTGATTGATCGTTTGAATGATGACATATTATTTTTGGCATACTGGTGGAAATATTTTTCAAACTCTGAAACGTGCAGCATTATTGTTTTTGTATATTCAGATCTTGTGATGACTTTCAGTGTTGATTTTGCCTTAAGCCACAGTTTAGAAATAAAACCTTATGTCAGTTATTTCGTAACATTTCAGCCCATCTCGAGTCGATTTTTGTCTCCCAGGAGACTCAGCTGACAGTTTTTCTATTAAATGTTTAAGAGCAACAAGAACTTAAAACAAAAAGTTCTTCTGGTGTTATTTTGTGCAAGATATATTGCACTTGACTTCAGTAATCTGTTTCATATTCCCTGCATTGCTATTCTTTCCTTTCTCCATGGAACAAGTGTTTTGTGTAAGTCTAGATGATGTGTTACTGTGACCTTCAGTATGTGCATTATTGCTGGAGATGCTACGTGATAAGTCATGGAGAAAGCCTGCATATGCTTGAGTCATCTGCTTTCAGTTTGGTTTGGGCATGCTTCATATGTGTGTAAATAGTTTCACATCTCCTCATAAGCCTAATAGTTGGACAATCAATACATATGCACTTTGTTTCCACAAACTGTAGGTCTATGTAAATATAGCCTGCATAGATTGACTGATATCTGTTGTCTCAGGTACTTAAAAAGATGTTTATACTTTGTTTTTGCCCTATAGTAAGTGGTTTAAACGTCATCCTGATAATCCTAAAAATTGTAGTTGTGTTCAATATTCTTCTATAAATGTTGCAAATGGGTACAGAGATAACAGTGTTCACAATAAGATCATTAAGAGATCTATAAGCCCACTAACAACAAAACAAGTGGGTCTACATGGTGATCCTTACATCTTTTTATGACTTTCTAGTATACACCCACTCGCAACATATGTCATATTTGGGATTTCACTTTCTCAGTAAAGAGACTTTGTGTGCTGGCGATTAGGTGCCTGACTCTGAGGGTGCGGGTTCGAATCCCGGATGGGACTCGACCAAAAAAGTACTAGAATTTGTACTTTACTGAGAAAGTGAAATCCCAAATATGACATATGTTGCATTTGACCACTTTCTAAATGGCATCGTGTAATCATGCACCCACTTGTCAAGAAGTTTGCTGTTCCATTTGTCTGCTGAACTCCAAATTCTTGAATGGAGAATTAGTTTTCTGTATGCAAATAGCATCTTTAAACCCTTGAACTGCATAAATATTGATGATTTTCCATCATGTGGTTTGAGATTTTCCCCATGTTTGCCTAACCAATCATAACAGTGATTATATCTGACAAACCAATCAAAAATCATGTTCTGCATGTCAGATATTACGACAAAACTTCCCTGTTGTATTTACTGTGTTCGTGTGAAGATGGTATGGACCTTGTGATGTAAATAGTAAGAGGTTAATATTACTTTAGTTTTTGTTGCAGAAGATAGGGCACTGTTGCATAACACTGACCATTGTTTGAAGTTCTTGTACTGAGTACAATTGGCACAGTGAAGATTTGTAATGACATGAATAAGATAGGTTCTTGTGTCCAAAAAGGCATTGACAATGAACACATGAATGCATATAATGTATGGGGATTAAGGATTAACTCACATCATTTAAGTGGAAACTTTAATGTGGATTCAAGGAGTGGGAACTGGGATAGCCAAGTGCTTGAAGTGTTTGCTTAGTGAAGTCCAGTTTCAGTTCTTCAAATGATGTGAATCCTGTACTGATGTCCACAACAGTGATATTTCTGGGATATTGCATGAGATAATGGCTGTTATGATAAATTCACATATTCGGTGAATTGAACTGTAACCCTTTATGAATTCAATTTGTTATTAGTGGTCACAAGACCTGAATATCAAAGAATATTTACATTTTCTGAAGGAGCATGTTTTGTGTATGTCCTTTTTCAAGGTGAGATTTTTAAGAATGGAATATGTACTAGCCTTGCGGTAGTGCATGTCATGTTAGTTTGCAATGGCTGGACATGGTATTGTGGACTATAACTATTAGTCTGTTATATACCAAATTTGAGTGTCATGTCAGATCACATTACTAAGACAAATTAACAACAACATGAGGGTTCCATATTGTGCATCTGTCACTTAACTACAATACTATATTCATGAATAATTGTTTGTATTTGTTACCAAATATTTGTGATACATGTCATATTCTCCACAGTATATTCGTTGCAGCCCTTCTTGAGATGTTTCAAGTATTACCAACAGACTGTAGTGTGATTCTGATTCTAGCCAACAATTTGAAACAATACTGATTTGACTTCTACTTCATGATAATGTTTGCAAAAATGGAGCACAGCTTTCCATATAGCTTATTCTTTACGTTGCATTCAAGATGCTAACCCTAAAATAAGAAAAGACCCTGTTTAAACATCTGAGAGCTGAAGTTTACTACTAGCTTAATTTATGAGTTAGAATTGTCTTCAGCATCCCATGCTTGTTCAGGGCTCCAGATGGGACTTTATTGTCGTATGTACGGATGAGAAAATATGCATGATATGGTATGAAATAATTTAGAAAACTTAGCAGATTTGCACCACAGCAATGGTGTTTGGTCTGAAAATCAGCAACAGACGTATTTATCTGGAAAAGTATTGTTTTATTGTTTATTGACCTGCTTGCACAAGAGTAGCAATGTTGTGGTACATGTATGATACGAAACAGAACATTAATGGTACTCCATTAATTTCCATGCAGGGCCTAGATCTTCAAAGCTCTCTTAGCATCAAATCCCATCTCTATAGATCAGTGCTTATGATATTGGTCACTTGATTGTCCAGTCCAGGCTTAATTATTTACAGAAAGGTACCATATAGCTGGAATATTGCTGAGTGTTGTGTTATGAGACAAACCAGCTAGATTTATCATTGGAATTTGCTTTGTTTTCTCATTACTGCAGTGATGGCAGGCCAGACATGACACTGGGATAGTTTGGAATCAGAACAATTCACTCCATGTTACTTGCTATTGAAAAAAATCCTACATGACTAAGAAATCTTAGGGATAGTGTTGTTGATACTGCTTATGGAAAATGAGTTAAACCATTAAAAAACCTCATCACTTCTTGAAATGAAATTGATGTCTCATAACAAGCTGAAGTGGTAAGATGATGTAAGAAGGGTGATTTTAAACCCATTGTTGTTTTGTGCATTGCTATAAACGATCTCCAGTTAGAACCTTAACATGTTAAGCAAGTCCCAGTCCCTCAGTAACATGAGATGGCTTTACCTTACATGAAATCCTGACAAATTTTTTCCATGTAAGTATGCGGGCACTATAAATAGACCTTGTTAAGTAGGCTTTTGTTTGCATGGATTGTTGGTGAAAGTTCTGATAGGTTTGTTTGATTGTGGGTGGTGGTGGCACATTCGTGCATGGTAGGGTGCTGAAGTATACAGAAATATATATCTCTACCAGCTGTGCCAGCTGTGTCAAGGTAATTGTAGGCTTTGCTTCCTGACATTTAGCTGTGCTTATCTTGTAAAAATGAATTTGTCAGATAGCTTGTACTTGCAAACCAGATTGTGAATACACCCTTGCAAGCTGAGTGACTTGTCTGATTTGAAGGTAGGCTGTCTGTTTCTTTCTCTCAAACTGCTTAAGTTGGATAGTGTTTATCTGTATGATACATAATGCGTCAAGGTGTCACCAGTGTGTTGTAAAACATTATCCGTGCATATTGAGTCTATAATGTCTTGGCACATATCTTTCTTGTTTGATCCAAGGCCATCTCTGTGCATATGCAGGTGTCATCTATGATAAGCTGGGTGTACAGGGTGTTAAATTAACATGTGGAGAGTCAAATCCAGATTTTTAGTGACACTCCTTTGTGTACTACTACTTTCACCAGAAGTAGGAAATAATTTTTATGTGCAGTTTGAATTCCTAATTCTGAGTTGTAATGTTGTCCCACATATCAACTGGGCTAGCATCTTAGTGTTTTCAAGATTCAAGATTCAAGATTCAAGATTTCAAGATCACATGATTACTCTATTATTGTAAGTCCCTGGGATGTGATTTGTGAATACCTTGAATGTGACTTTGATAATTTCTAAACTAATGTTTTGAAATAACTTTGTCAGGCTATCACTGATCATAAGATATCACATTAATGGAATTTTCCAATATATTGTGGCGACACCCGGTTTTGAACCTGCAACCCTTTGCTTTCTAGCTTGACAGTTTTATCCAATAGGCTACGAAGGATCACTGTGAAGTATGAGATCGTTTGTCAGTATATGTTCCTCACAAGAGGTGCTGCAGGCAGCACATGTGTAGTATGTCGAATGCACAAGCTCTTCTTGAAAATCGGCCAGGTTACAGCCAATGTCAACACACTTGCTATACCACGTACCCCATGGAGATATATCATAGGGCACTAAGGCATTATGATGGGCTTGTGATATCGATTGCTCTATATTATTTTGAAAGATATTTTACACAAAACGGTTGATAATTTTGAGAAACCACTCCTGTTCAGGTTTACAAGACATTGTAAACCCAGAAAATTGGAACATCCCTCATCAGGATTCATCTCTCGTGACCCGCGAAGGTTCTGGGGTAGAATAGGCTTTCAGCAACCCATGCTTGCCATAAAAGGCGACTATGCTTGTCGTAAAAGGCGACTAACGGGATCGGGTGGTCAGGCTCACTGACTTGGTTGACACATGTCATCGGTTCCCAATTTTGCAGATCGATGCTCATGCTGTTGATCAGTGGATTGTCTGCTCCAGACTCAATAATTTACAGACCGCTGCCATATAGCTGGGATATTGCTGAGTGCGGCGTAAAAATAGACTCTTTCACTCACTCACTCACTGAACTTACGAACCATACCGGAATAGGGGACTGTGTATTCAGCAGCGTCTGTACTATTGTACGTCCAGTTTCTTGTTAAAGCGATATCTTATGAACTGTTGTACCCAATGTCTTCAAAGTTGGTGACAGTCAAAATTTGGAAAATGTGCAGACACAAGTTTATTTAACCTTATTTACAAGGTCACACAGACTCTTTGACCACTTTTCAAACTGTTGTTTATGCTATATGTCATGAGCTGTTGTGCCCAAGGTCTTCAAATTTGGTGACAGCCCCTCATTAGGGGATTATGCAGACACTGGTCTCATGTAGTGTTGTACCCAGTGTACTCAGGTTTGGTAGGAGTGTATATTTGGGAATTACACAAACACCAGTCGATTTTGGTGATCTTGACCTTATTTTCAAGGTACCCCCAATTCTTTTACCACTTCAAACTCTTGTTTATTAAGAAATCCAGTTAGTTCTACCACCATGTATAGTGTAATAAAGCACACTTTCGCCCTGAACTTTTATAGTTAAAGCACAAGGACGCTTGCATCAGAGTCAGCCCCCTACGTAAAGACTTGCATCCGCCCCCTACGTAAAGGCAATCTTTAGTAGAAAAACAAATGATGAACAGTTTGGTGACGGTTTATGTTTGGTTTAAATATCTTCTCTAGATCATTTTAATTATATCTGTGATTCTCTTAAACCATACAAGGCAATATGACCGTCTCATTTCTACTACCAATTAAAGTTTAGATCAGTACATTCAACTGAAGCAGACTAGTCATGCGACATTTCACGATTGCATTGAGGGAATGTAAATATTGCAAACATTACCGCATCTCTGTAAAATTTTGAGTCGAACTATGAGACGTTTTATCCTTCGGAAAACATAAACGTAATGTTTCCACCAGTGATGTTGGCTGTGTGATGCAACTGCAAACCAAGATGCAGTTTACTATGGGAGGTTGTACGAGGTGATGGCAACTGACATCCATCGTGACATCGGTTACATTGTGACCTAATGCAAAGATGTTCGATTTCGAGGGGGCAGATATGAATGGCGCAGTAACGTCAACACATTGTGACGTAATGCGAAAAGTGCACATTATCGTCTGATAGAGTATTATCGGCGCCTTTGATCTTTCACTGAAGCTTCTTAGAATGTGATATCTCATGAACTGTTGTACCCAAGGTCTTCAAATTTGGTGACAGCTGACATGGGGGAATTATGCAGACACCGGTCAATTTGGGTGACCTTGATCTTATTTTCAGTGTGACTAGTACACTTTGTCCACTTTTCTCAACGCATTATCTCATAAAACTTTGTACCCAATATCCTCAATTTAGTCGACGGGCTATATTGGGGGATTTCTAGAAAAGTCATTTCATACATCTTGTGTGTGAGCAAAAGGTAAAAGATAGTGAATATGTTAGAAATATTTCATTCTTCTTTAGCGGCGAGGGACATTGCTATATCAGTGGCAAACACTTGTTCTTAGGATGGTTGTTGTGTTGCCATGCATATTTATTGGACTGGCATGTTTAGGCGTATGCTGATTTATTGGATTGGCCTGGAATTGTAATATCACTCGCTTATTCATTGTGAGGTTAGAATACATGGCACACTATACTGGTTATGTTTGCAGGTAGGAAGTCCTTTCAACCGTGTTTCAAGTAATCAGGTTCAACGTCATGTGATCAGCAATTCTCAAACTCAATTCCAATTACTGCACTACCTCTGCAGAATAATTGCAATGTTTTTCCTTCCAAAAATGCTCATAACTGTTTATGGACCTGTGTGGAATTTCATTGAAATCAAACCAAACAAAAGGTTCAGCAAATCCTGCAGATCCGAGTATGCTTTGACTTGTGGAATTGGAACAGATTTCTCCCAGCAGGGTGGGCATGCTGTCAATGTTATGCATCATTTTTCTGATTCTATTCCCTGAAATTAGGATTAGGTTTTCTTTAATTTCTGATGTATTCTTTCCACTACCATCAAATAGCAATAAATTTGCATATGTTTTTGTGAAGGCAATAGGTTATGTTGGTCAGAGATGAAAAGAGGTTGAATTGCAATTAGTGTGAGCAATGACTGCTCTCGTACAGCTGTCATTGCAGCATTAAGTTAGGTTAGAGCAATAGAAAGAACTGTAAAGTAATCCTACTGATTTGGCCACCTGTCCACTAGTTCCTAGTAAGACAAGTTAGCAGTGGTTGATATCAAGACCTGTCTGCAACCCACTTTAAGGGTGGCTTTATTTGGAAGTGTTGAAAGTTTGCATGCACTGTCGTGTATCCTCCCTTCCTCAATGTTGATTCTCTGGCTTCACAGTATCAAACTGCATGATTTCTGTGCCTGTTTAGATGCTAAAGCATTCATTCACACCAGTTATTAGTCTGTAAATATCTTGATTGATTGACTTCTACAAGATCTGATTTGACTTTCTTCTTGGAATGTGTGGTTTTGGTTGGGATACGTGAAACTAATGTTAAGTCCTGTTTAGATGGCACATTGGGGGTAACCACGGTATTACTGAATATTTGCTGACAAGTATAAAATTATAATTGCTGTGTGTTCATGCAGAGAAGTTAGAGAATTCGCCATCTTGTGCAGTATGAATATTTTTGTACAATCAAAATGACAAGACATTACATTGCCACGCCCACCCCTCCCATCCCTGTACTTCCTTCCCGATTCACCATCAATATCACCTGATGGGCACCTTTTTACATTGATCCTCTGTCACGGCTCCAGATATATTGATGTTTCACGACAATACCTCGTCTTTGTCTCAAACTTGCTCAGCATCAAGGAACTGGTTGTCATTGTTAGGAATATTGGGGCCCATCGATGTGTGAGGACTTTGAGAATCACCTTGATCTGCAATGCTTTTCTTGGAAGGAAGTGTACAGTTTGCTTCGGAACTGAATGTTCTCAACAAACAGTGTGGAGAGCTCTGCACTGGCACACACTGTGATGGAGAGTGTACTGACTGAAAGAATAAAAGCATCAAATAAGGGGACAACTTGATAAGATTAGTTCTTGGATCTGATAGGAAGCTTTTTCTTTCAAGACAGAATTGGCAATCAGATGTTTTGCTATCTTTGATATAATATTTCTGTTAAAGACAAACTGAAAACACTTTCAACACACATTACATGAAGTGGTGAAAACTAAATGAAACACTCTTATTTCAGTAGGCTGATTTCATTTAATGAGTTAAGTTTATACCATGAATCAGATATGTAGGTTTGTATCTTTTAATTAATGTATTTTATTCATTTAGATGACTTATTTTGACAAGTAATGAATCTGTATGTAACTTTTAACATCTCAGATAAGGACAGCATCCAGAGGTGCCTTAAGATTCCCAGTCTTGATCTTTATTGATTTTTATGTGTTTGGATAGTGTTTTCTATATGAAGTTAAGTTAAAGGCAGAAAATTATTTAAGAATAACACCAATTTAGGTTCAGACTTGTGTTTGAAATGACTCTTAACATGTGTACATGAATTTTTAAGACACCTTCAGACAGGCAAATTCTGAAATATCTTGATAAATCTTACCTGGAAGTTTTGAGCTGAAACTTGATGCAGCATGTACACTTCAGCCAATGTTTATCAGTTTATGACAATTTTGTAAATATATTGGAGGTTATTAATATCTCAATGACTTGTTATCCCCCCGGCATGTAATGCGGGGGGATATGGTCGACACCTCGTCTGTCTGTCTGTCCTTAATCATTTTGTTTCTGGAGCATAACTCAGAAAACGTTAAATATTTTTAGACCAAAATTGATAGATGTAATAATCTGAACCTATAGTTGTGCCTTTTGCTATTAACAGATTTTTGGCATATTTATTTTGTTTGTTTTTCCATGGAACATTTTGGTGTTAGTCTAATGGTGGGGTGGGCTTCATTTCTGAAGCAGAACTTGGTAGGTGTATCAATCAGAACCTGAAGTGGTGCCTTTTGCAATGTACAGGTTTTTGTGATGTATCATTTTCTTGGTTTCCTAATGGAAACGTTTCTGAAACGTCTCAAAATGGAGGCATGTGCTTCGTTTCAGGAGCAGAACTCAAAAACATCATAGTATCTGTCAGTATAACTTGGTAGATATGTGTGGCAGACCCCCAAAGTGGTGCCTTTTGGTATTTACGGGTTTTCGTGATATATTATTTTCTCGGTTTCCATGGAAACGTTTTGGACTTAGTCTCAAAATGGAGGATGGGCTTCGTTTCCGGAGCAGAACTCAAAAACTGTTCAATATTTGTCGCAAAACGTATATTAACAGATATTTTTGGGCAGACTACAATGTCTTAAAAGACATTAAGTAACTGTCAGATGATTTGCCCTTTCAAGTATGTGGGGGCCGGGGGGATATGTCGTCTTCTGATAACTCTTGTTTAGATGTGTGCAAATGTTTATTTTCTACAATTAAAACTTTGCAGTGGCCAGTTATTGTTTGTTAGGAAATCAGAGTTGATCTTTCAGGGAAGTATAATCAGCTGACCTATCGGTCGTGGCCATTCATTGTTTGAATGATATTTGAAAGTGCTGAGTAAGTAAGGTCAGGTTGATCATGTAGTAAGGAACCATAAATTGATTACATGCCTGATGTGATGTACTAGTTTTACCCTAGTCATGCCATGGGCTGATTGCTTTATACAAAGTATACATCTTTCACAAAGGCCATACAAAGCTCTTATTAGTAGATAGTCCAAGAAATAACAGAGTTTGTAAATATTTAATGGTGATGAAGTTCACAGGGTGGGGAATCAATATGCAGGTTCTCTGGATGTTGCTGCGTGTCTGCAGGTGGCAGGAGGAGGCAAGCCTTGGTAGATACAAGCATGGCAGGTCTGCTAGCCACAGAGAAATGAGCTTTTGTTATTGGGAAATGCAATATTTGTTCTTGACTTCAGATGCATATTCTTGTCATGCCAACGATTCTGCCATCTGACTCCCACGATAGGTAGCAGAGTGTGACGCGTGTGTCACATGGTGACACTTTGTTAAGTTGAGTGTGACAGCACTCGTGGGAATGTCCTGCGCGCTGATCAGGGAGTGTGCCCTTCCTTCCCTTGCACTTGCTAATTACTTATTTACCACAACTTGGATGGATATCCCTTTGAACGAATATTATCCAATAACTCATGATGACTGTCCCAGATGAAATATTAGGTTTTGTGGTATAGAAGACTATTCTGTTTTCAAAACAATAGATCAGATGAGAATAATATATTGATGTTGTCAATATTTTATGCAGTTATATTTTTAAAAAAACTTGAAAAGACCTCTAATCCAAGAATATGAACATTATCCATCCATTTATAAATGGCAATTTTAATCTACACATATTTTCAGACATTTTGCAGCCTCAGTTCTGTGTTTGTCTTGTTGCATTATTGTTAACATTCTGTTAAGTATTCAGTCAGCAGATGTATAATCTTGAAACAACACAGTATTGATGTAAACTAAGTTAGAGTTATCTCATTCTCTAGCAGTTTTGGCATTTTGTTGAACACTTAACTCAACAATATGACAGTTATGTGACAGTGATCTGTACAAATTTGAGTAAAGACCCAACAATCCAATGACTGACATCACAAGTGTCATCCTTCTTTATAAAGATATGATGCATATCATCCAAGTCAGTCTGGGGACTATAGCCTGTTTTTGCCTCTCAACAAGCATGGAGTGACAAAGCCCATTTGTCTTCATTAGGGCCTATTGTCCCAATTACTTCATTGGCTGTAACTTCTGTTTTGTTTGTGCTTGAACATAAGTAACGGATCAGAAATTCCACTTTGTATAAACTGATTCTCCAACTCCATACATCAGCAATGCATGTTCTTGAAATGTTCAGTGTATGTATAACATGGGAAGACCAGTATTTGAAAACAGTATCTGATAAGCAGTGAAACCTATTTCAGGGAGATCATAAGTATGGACTGAAATTAATTATTGTAAGTAAACAGAGACAAACATAAATTTATTTGTAGCCAGTTGAAGGTCTGTGTAGAGTTAAGCATTTTTAAATGTTTTTGTGTGAAGTCAATCCTACTTAAACAAGCAGACTGTCTGGATCTTTTCTGTATGTATGCTGAAATATATTGGTGAAGGGTTGTTTGATCAATATTACCTGCTGATTACAGGTGATGAGTGTGAATGTGTAATCAGTGTTAGAGATATGTGATCAGCCTCAGTGTATGCTGGTGTTTTTTCTGAGGCTGTTCTGCCACCCAACACACGTATGTACTTACCTTCGTGTGCAATATTTAATGAGGCATTGATTGGCTGAACAGAACTCTACCTGGAGCATTGTCATTGGTTGTAGCTTTTGTCATTTCAGGTGTGCTGGCAAGTTGTCGAACTGCAACTATTTTTGAATCAACGACAAGCTAATTACGCCCTGTGACATTGCTAATTAGAGCCCTTGGCTTGCTAATTAGCACAGACGACACCTCTCTAGCTTTGATTTCAACTTGGGCTTTGGCCACTGCCTTGAACTCACGCTGGCATACGATATGTCTGAAGGGATGGAGGGATTGGAAGGTGAGACCTCGCAACATTCTGTCTGGAATATGAATTAAAAACATAAAATCCTTGCAGTTAAAAGGAATCTGAAATAAAATATTACAGTGAGTCATGTTTTATTTGATCATTATCTAACAAAACTTAAAATGAAAACTAATCACATTCTTAGGGCACTTGAAAAGCGAGAGAACAAATATTTGTTTGAGATGCTGGTATGTAACATGGACATGTCTTTACATGTGCAGTGATGTCTTGAATATTAAACCTGATGACTTCCTCAACTGTGATGTCATCTAGTGCTGATAAAGATGCTTATCTCACAAGGTGTGAACTGTGCTAATTATGATAGGAATTGGTGCAGATGTCATGCCTGGTCAGTGGTTTGACAAAAGGAGACATTGACTATTTGAATTATCATTCCTGTTGGATTGTATTATATGATAAGTCCATACTTTAATCTGTTGTCATCTTGAAGATTATAAAATATTCAGTATTGACACAGTTTCTCAATGGAATCTGTTCACAAAGTAATTTTCATTGAAATTTATTGCATAGTACAGCACGTAGATGTTGCTGGTATAATCCATTTGAAATTTACTGAGAAGTTGTATGAGGATTAAAGGTTATCTATCCCATACAATAATTGGCAGAAGTAAATACCATGGATGGTTTTCATGAGCCTTGTTCTTGTTTTCCATGCTTTTACAAGTACTTTGGATGCTTTGATATTACAAAAGAAATGAAGGAATAGTGAAAGAATTATGGATATTCCCTTGTTTAAATTGTTTAAGTTCCCATTTTCCCATTAGTATTCAAAGAATGTGAATTCATTTCTTAAAATTTTACTAATTGCGTGTTTGCTAAGACCAGAGATAAAGTTGATTTGAAGACGGTGTTGTTCGATGTTGTTATCACAACAACATCACAGCTCTAAAACTTTTAATGATTTATTTAACACACCTGACTAGAGCTAAGATCAATATGTCCATTGGTAATGATGAGAAGTCATTGTTGTAGGTAAACACATCTTTGTTTTCCTCATTAGTGTAAATGTGTAGTCTGTACTTGACTCATTAATCATGTCAGAACATTTCAGTCAATAACATAAATGCACGTGTTACTTTCTGCAGTGATATTAGCACTGCAATCAAGGTGTCTTTAACTACACCCTGCTTGGAGGATAGAGAAAGTGAGTAGAGAAATAATTGACACATGCTTGTCATGCTTATTCCAACAAGACATGCTTTCCAATGTCATGCTGACAGACACAGTGTGCTGTAGACTTGTAGGAGAGAGAACCTCTAGGATTGACTGTTCCTGCCTGGACTGTCTCCAGTTGGAGAACCCCACTCTGGAAAGCAGGACACATAATCTGGGATACCTTGAGACTCAAACAAATGGTGCTTGTTTTCACCTTGCTAATGATGAAACAGGAACTGGTTAGTTTAGTCAGAACATTGAGTCAGAGTTAGCTAAAACCATGCCATGCATGCCCAACTGGCAGGCACTGTAAGAAGAGACTGGTATAGGAAGACTGTGTAAGTGTGGTAATGGTGAACATGATGTTAAACTTCATTTCACCTCATTGGTCCTATTCTTGGCTGGGGTCATGCCTGCATTACATGTTGGTCATTTTGTTGATAAACAAATCTGGACCAGATAATCCAGTGATTGACATTAAGAAAATCAATCTATAGATAGAGATGTGAGGACACAATCCAGCCTAGTGTGACCACCCACTCCTTAAAAAGCTCCTATAAGAAACTACCACTTCTAACCTGAATCTTTAGGCTTGGTAAGTTTCGACTTCAAGTGGGAGAGACAGAGTGTGTCTCAGAGTTACATGCTATTATTCCCCCAACAAAAGCTACTCAAGAACTTTTCCTGTAGTGTATTTTAGTGTGATCCTTATTGACATAATCCAGCTGTTTAAAATAATGTTTGTCCTTTATGTTCAAAGCTGTTATTCCTACAATGAAAACATTGTAATTTTATCCAGCTAGTTAAGAAAAATTATGTTGTCATCTACACACTACACCACACCACACCACACCACATTCATGAAGATGTATTTTGCTCATACTGCTTCCCTATAATATATAAACATACCATCCCCAACATCAAAGGAACATTTAATGTGATTGATAATGGAGAATTTAGTGCCAGTTGGCATAATGAGGTTTCAGTTCCAGCTCATGTGACAGGGTGTGTTGCTTGTGTTGCCGTGGAAATAGCAATGCTATTAATCACCAATGTTTGGTTATGCTGCAGCTAAATGGGAAATATTAACAGACTTCATACCTGTTCCATCTGGGTTATCTTTCAGTGCCAAGTGGAAATATGGGTTGTTCTTGTAATTAATTTACTGTATGGAAGTGCTATATAACCATACTTTCACACACTTTAAAGATTTTGTGGTGGAAAAAATAATTCTCTGAAAGAGACCTAGACATCAAGCAAATAACAAATGTGTCTTCTTGTAATCTTTCTTTCATTTATTATCCACGTTTCTGGTTGTATTGACTGCCTCATTTTCTTGTACTGATATATCTGAGTTCCAATGGAACACAAGTGGTTATTATGAAAGGATTATTGGATTGCCGTGATCACATGACAGGGAGGGGCCCATATGTGAGGAGGTCATGTGACACTGTACTATTAATGTGTTGCAGATTATCACCATTTGTTCTCATCTACTGTCTTTTTGATGAGTCATTTATCAAGGTCAGTGATCAGTTTTCCTGCAAGCTCATATCATATTATGTACTCATTAGCACCTGCTGGACACTCAGGTTGTCATTTACCTATGTCTTATCATTCTCAGGTTAATTGTGGGCTCTTGAATTGTGCTCTCTAAAAGATGATCGATGTTATGAGCATTTTCCCTAAAATAAGACATGCCTGTCCTGAACTTGTCAAACCTCATCTTTATCTGTATATCATGTTCTTTAACAGTAACTGTCCTTGGACTGAAGGTTCTAATTCAAACTTTGTCTGGAATTTGACACCAGGTAAGTGAGATGAAGTCTCTGACTGGCAATATGATTAAATAAATGCCTAGCCAGAGTAAAACATTTCCAGTGAACTAGCTCATGATCATTCATTATTTGATTGATCAGTAATTATGTGACAGAAATTCAACTTAATCCTTGACTGAAAATTGGTTACCACAGGTTGACCACTTTGAACAATGTCTTCAAGATCATCCTAGCTTCCTGCACAAAAACTTTTATCGGTGGTAGAAATTTTCATCTTAGAGGGGCACATTCTAAATCCAAAGTTTAAACAGTCAGGGATGTTTAATGCCTTGAATTATCAAATTACCTTAATGAGCAATGAGTTATACATGAAAGTTTGTGTTTATCACAGCCTGCTCAGGTGTGTTTGTAGAGAGATTGGAAGGCTTAGCTTTCTGCAGTGAAGGCAAATACTGTTTAGCTCAGAATTGCTGGAATTAAGGTGCTCAGTCGTGTGATTTAGATGCTGATTTGAAATTAATTCGGCACCATTGAATGCTTATCACCTGAGGCCGGGCGTGAGAATCGCGCATCAACAGTGTCGACGTCACGCTTGGATCAGAGAGTGCAGGATTTGTACGGTGATGCTTCACTGCCATTGCTGCAACTGAACCCAGGGATTGTATTGATCCCATAATGGACCCATCCACACCCGATCTCGTTTCCTTCCTGTGACTTCCACAATGCAAGCGTCCAATATCGCCTCAGAATCATGGATTTTTCTGACAAATGTGAAATCTCAATGAAATCTTTTCAGGAAAAAAAATCAAAATAATGGCATTTTCAGGTAGCAAGCTTTGGCCGAGTCAGTTGGGAACAATAGGTTATTGTGTAGAGTGAATAGATGGGATGTTGCTACTGCCAGTGCCAGAGAATTAAGAAACAAGAATTCTATCAAAAGTGTAGCCAGTATAGTCTGTCCACTTCTTGTCAAATGAAACTTTTCTAAACGATAAGCCTATAAATACCATTTTCTAAGCTGGATACCCTCCTGTTTTTGAGTCAGGAGAAAAAGTCTCAAGAAGCTGTGGCATGTTATCAATAATCATTTGAGCATGTCTGATTTTCCTTTCACACTAAAGGTAACAGTATGTGGGACTCACCTTTACTGTAAATTCAGTCTTTGACTTTGAAGACAAATCTGACTGAGGGTTTCAGGTTGGCTGATTATTAACATATATAGTCTGTTGAGTCAGGTGACATCTATTCTGAGAGTTAATCTAACCCCTGTAGAGAAATGTCTGTCCCCAAGCTGTGATTGATGTCTGTGTGCCCCACTTGGCAGTCGAGACCACTTTACCCGGACTCGCACATCATGAGCAATATCGTTCTCTAATGTATCACTATAACAGTAACCAAATTCAAATTGTTCTGTACCATGTTGTATGGTAAGACAAAATGTCATGTGGTTAAACTGTAAATGTGAAACTAATACAAGAACTTGGTATTGTATTTCATAATGAGACTGTGTAAATAGTCATTGAGTAGCTTCCATGTTCATATCAAAAATGATTTGTTGCCCTGTCCTGCAAATATTACTTCTAGAGTGGTAGTAATATGAGGTATGAAGTAGTACTATAAAGGTATGATAGGAAAACACTGGTCTTAAGGTGCTGACGCCAAAACATAACTGTTCTTGTGTTGTAGCTGTAGTCTGACATCAGTGTACCACAGTGTTTGCCATGGACTAGAACCACATCCGTCTCTGGAAGAGGCATCTTAGAAATTACTTATAACTGTGAAAGGTTTGAGTATTGTTCTGTAAGTTTTCAGACAGACAAGACAAGATCTTTTGCTTCATCATAACTGGTTTCATGGGAAACTTTGTGTGTTCCTTTTGCCAGTTATGCACATACTGAAAATATGCTGTTGTATAGTGACAATTATGAAGACAGCTTGTTTTTTTGTCGTAACTCAAGGTAGCCTCATACTTGTTTCCAGAAATTTTGCATTGTTTGATTTAAGTCGTCAAGAGAATGATGAATTGATCATGTTAAGATTGTTTTGTTCAGAGCCCAAAATTGCAGGCATTGATTGTATGAGCCAATCTGGCGTGACATAAATACAGGTATTATTCAGCAATATTGTGCAGCTCAACTCGTTAAAATTCCCTGAGGGTTCAGCAAGCAGCGTAGTTTGATGGATAACGCCAATACCCAAATTACCTTTGATCTATCATGGTAATCGCAGCATTATGATAGGACTGTAATCTGCGTCTATCGTTGTATTTGATACTGACTTAATCACTGCTTCCCAGTTAACCAGTTTCAGTAAACATGTCAGAGTGAACTGGAAGTTAGTTCTTGGACTGTATCCTGTGACCATATTCAAAGAAAGTCACAGCCCATATCGGTTACAGTGTTGTATCTGCTGTAGCTTCTCAGCTGTTACAGAAGGTAGCTGAATGGTGTTCAGCTGAATACCAAACCAACTTTTAGGTTTTAGCATTATTGAACACAAACAAACAGTTTGACAGTTGTTAAAATAAAGAAAACTCCAAAACTAGCATAATTGATTTTCAAACAGGTTGAACTGGGCCTGTGTAGTAACTCTGTAAATGCCGCTTCTCCAGTGATACCGAAAAAAAAAAAGAATTATTGTTTCACATGAGGGAACAAATATGTCTCACTAAGGGAAAAAAACCTTGCATCTTTTATGAAATGATGCAGCCTCAGTTTTTGTTAATTGATTTATAATTGATCAAAGCATGCGCCCTGGAGGTGTTATAATCATTTGTGATGGTATTAAACTGCATTTTTACCACAATGAAACATTCCATGTTTTCCTCAGTGGTAATAGAGATGATTCCTTTGTCATTTGTTGTACTGTCAGTCCTAAATGCATTGAATGCATGGCAGTGGTTATGCCTCAGTGGACAGTCTCAATACAGAAATTTGTCTTTGTTGCAAGTGTGATCAACATTGTTTGTTTGGGGAAGTCTGACTCCATCATTTATCACAATGAGTTCGAATTCATTGGTTGGTTTTGCACCTGGAGAAAAGATTGCTTCAGGAATAGCTCTTAATTTAGTCATCCAATTTTCTTCACTTAATGTTTTTGTCCCAAGGGTCCACGCTCTTTGCACTGATCTGTATTGCTAACTTCAGTTGCAGGAAATCGTCTCCCATCTCGTGTTCATCGTCAAACAAATACCCTTCACAGTATGCTTCACTCATCACATTGTTGATCAATGTTTGTCAAACAGCATATCATTACTTTATTACACTGGCATGGGGTTTTGTGTGAGAGACATTTTTTGTTGGCTAATGTGAATTTATGTTGACAGCGTGACTGTGCTTTCTGAGGAAAACTGATGAGATTTGTACTTAGGTAGAGAAGAATATTTCCTGTATTGCAGCTTTCCAAATGTCTGACTACCCATAAGGACCAAGGCAGATATAGACAACAAAGGTGAAAGGTGATACAGGTGATGGAAGAGGTGGGGGAGTGTCATGGGTGAGAACTATTGTTGTAGATTTCCTATTATTTAGGGTTCACGATCTCGACACTTCTCAGAAACTGTCTAATACTCATTGTACTGTGCAAAACTGGGAACTATTGAATAAAACTTTTGGTTACAGAATCTGCAGACCAATTAAGCTCTTGCAAATATAGAAATTAATATAAATATAGCACAAGAGGTTATCAGGTTTGTAATATATGTCAAGGAGGAGTCCCTTGAATATATTAAAATCATATGAAAACATTTTTAGGCCCATCATCTTTTCTGTTTCACAACAGAAAAAAGCAACGACAAAAGAACTGACATGAAGACTGCTCCAATTTAATAGATTAATGACACAGTGTCATGACAAGAAAAGATCATATCTGATGAAAATATGAAAATACACATTATGACATGTAGTAAAGAAATTAATACCATGATGGTTGTATACATTTATGGCATTTGCAGTGTGGATCCTTAGTGGTATAGCTTTGTGAATTATAGGTTGTAGTATATGATTTGCTCAGTTAAAATGCCAAGTTTCTGTTATAGACAGATTGACTGATCTTAAGATATATGATTGAGTTTGTGGGTTCATGGAAGACGTTCTGTATTAGATTGTTTCTGATAAAAAAACATTGGTAGTGTAACATTTATTTACTCTTATAGCATCAAAAAAAAAGATTCAAATCTGGCACATACAAAGAAATAAGGACATGCATCTTCAGTGGCCATACAATCTGCTCTCTCTGATATATGTTGTATTTGTCAGTGTTGAGATCACTACATCCTAGCCTTAAGCGACAGTGTAGGATATGACAAACTCTTGAACCCAGATGTATCGAAATGAATGACTTTAGTACTGGCACTTAAGGCACATTTGAAATCAGTGATGTCTGGAAGACATTTAATATTTTGCAGAAAAGGTTGTACATAAGGCTGTAAAATGTGTATTTGAAAGATGAAAGAAAAGAACATTTTTCTTATATCAAGTTGTCCACTTATAACTTACTGGAATGAAGGGCATACTTGTACCAACCTGAAATAAGGATCTGAGAGTAGAGGTAGCAGGGTAACCTAGTTTCTTCTGCACATGCATTTCTGCAATATGACTAGCAAGTGACAGCAAGTATTGACAGTGAACGCATTGCACCCATCAACCTCCCTTATGCATTCAAAGGACAGATCCACTGTCGTTTACTCAGTGCTATAGATACACTTTCTGTTTGGTCTTTTTTTCTGTGTCATTTTTGAACACATTTGTCTTTTCTTCCTTATATGGATGTGGAATTCCGTTCATAAGAATAAAAATTCTCTAACAAGTAAATTGTGAATGACAATAATTGCAGTATTCCCTTCCTCGCAGACACCTGTGTTGAGCCCCTCCCCTTTAATCCCTGTGTTTTGCCCCCACTGTGCCCTGCTACCCAAGGTTCCCTGCCACACCTGTCTACGTACATACTCAGCTCAATGAACCCGCATTTCATCTGCATCATTTAACAACCAGGATGCTGGCACATTCTGATTGGCTGTTGCTAGGTGACAGATTGTCAACAGCAGGGTTGGTGAAGGTAGAGACAACCTGATCATTTACAGGTAGTTTGCATGCTTGGGCTTCATTACCTGTTCAGGTAGGCATTCTGTCAGTTGCCCCTTGTCAGTTCAGGGAGAAAGACCGACAGAGGGAGGGAGGGGGTGGTTGCTGCCTGTAGCAGTAACAAGATGGGGTACCAAACACGATACCTGTGAACACCTGCCATCAGGGAGGAGGCTGGCCTTGTTATCTCACCTGCACAGGTAAGACATCAGACTAGGTCTTCGTTTGTCCCCTTTGTTGCAATCTTTTCAGTAATATTGTACTGATTTTCTCTTAAATGATTCTAATAGGCAAATTTCAATATATTTACAAATTTTGGTAAGACAAAGATTTCATTTCTCTTTGAGGGCTATGTCAGTCTGTCTGTATGATATTGGTGCTCCAGTGAAACAATAATGGCACTTCTGTCTGCATTCTTTGTTTTTTGTAATTGTGTCAAGTAATCCCTTCATCCCATAATGCGAAAACAAATGGGGGTGGATATGGGCGACAAGAACAAGAATTGGTTTCTGTGCAGCTAACATTGTCATATTACTGGCCAGGTATCACCAGGTATAAATAGCATCTTGCATGACTCATCAGAACCCATGGCAGGAATAAGGGGGAAGGAAATGTCAGAGACAGAATTACTAGAAACTTGAAACCAGGCTGTAGAAGTCTCGTCCTAGATGCTCAGTAGCTGTGATGCTGAATTAAAAGTGGAGCTTTGTTTAGGTGGAATTAGTATCATTTATCTGTAATGAGGTAGCCAAACCTCAGCTGACAGTTATATTTAACTCACAAACAGCACTGACCATTTTCTGTCTCTAATGATGACAGAGTAGGAATCACACTGAACAGCTGTCATTGTTACCTGGAGCATAGATTCTTACACCAGCCATTATGGCCCTCCTTGTGGCTAATATTCTTAATGAATAAACCAGTAATAAAATATAAACAGCCATGGTTCTTTCAAAGGTAAACTTTCTTAGTTCTGTAAGTAAGTACATGTGAGAAATTGAATATATTTATTTTTTGCTTTTATGCTTTTTTTAATTTCACTTGTTTGAAGTTTTTTGTTAATTTGATGTAACTATTAATACAGTGGTGATGCCTAGTTCCTTTGTCTTGTCTTGATGTGCCTCTTGTATAATTCATAAATATAACAGTGGACATTACTGTCAAGACCATCTATGTGGTAGACAACATGGAGGTGTGTGATACAGGAGAATCTATCTGAAGCAGTACACTGGAAAAGTGTGTCAAGCAGATCCTTTATTCCTAGAGGAATTCTGCAAATGTTAGGATTGTATGTCAAGCAGATCCTTCATTCTTAGAGGAATTCAGCAAATGTTAGGATTGTATGTCAAGCAGATCCTTTATTCTTAAAGGAATTCAGCAAATGTTAGGATTGTATGTCAAGCAGATCCTTTATTCTTAAAGGAATTCTGCAAATGTTAGGATCGAAGGAGACCCCACTTATGATTTTACTGAAAACAGAAACATTGTATTTTCATACAGAACATCTGACAATATTCTCATCTGCACTGTAGAGAATTTAGAGATGTCTTTGATACCTTATGTTTAGTGTTATATAACAAGAATGGTATATAGAAGGTTATATAGAGTCAGTGCTGTACATTATGGATGCATTTCTAGACTCCAGAGGTCATAAGGTCATTTGTATTCTGAGAAACAATATGGATGCAGGGCTGTGTTGCTGAGATGTGAGTTCAGTTCTAGGTTATGTTCTCAGATGTATTTACTTCACCTACATACACATGCTCTTGTCAGCGTTACATTTTGAGGAAAATACACAGTTTGTGTTTTCCGTAAATGTAGATTGATGATACTTTTTATGTTTATTGAACTGTTTAAACAACTTTATGTCGAAATGTCACCCTTCCCAATGGAGAATTTGTATATCCATAAAAAGTATCATCATTTGTCATCGCCCTAACTTCCATTAAGGAAGTTATACAGAAAGTGACTGTAGTTATCAATCAGGCTATTATCGGTGCTGCCCATGGTTGGTTCTGGTGAAGTAAATTTCTCCTAAGAGTTTCCACTTAACTATGTTCATCTAATTTATTAAATCATGTCTAAAAAATATGGCAGTTGCTCTGCCTTTTTCTCAGTTACTTTTTGGACAATTATCTATTAAACAGGTATATTCGAAAAAACTTTCATGTAAGTGATGTGTAAGGATGATGTTGCAACTTTTCTCTGGTTTAAAACACAAGGGATCATCAAGTATTTACTCTTGTAGAAGTACAATCAAGAGAATTGTCATCTTTTGGATTGAGTACTCTGTTTTTACCTTTGATATAACAATATTCATATTTGGCCAATTTCAATTCTACTTACATTTATTTTGTGAGATAAATATAATATCTCGTGCTCCATTATTTTGCATTAGTCCCCCAGTGGGTCAGATTTTACCACATTGTCGTGAACCTGTTGGTTCTGCAAGAAATGCAGGGTAATCCATGCTGATCAGTAGCTGTTATCAGCAGCCTTCCTGTGCTAATCTCTGATTGTCAACAAGGAGACACTGTCTTGTAGGTAATTTTCCCGCCTTAATAGTAGGTGTATCTTTACAGCAGTGCACTCCCACATATGCACTCTGGCACACAGCACATCACACACACCCCTGAGCAAAAGTGCTGTAACTCTACCCTCAGTTCTGATGAGCAGGAGACACCAGAGAGCCTACTAAGCTGTTTTTACAGTGTCCACATCAGTCATTACTTAACTAATTGGAAATGTGATAAGTGCACTTATCTTGTCTGTTAATGTTCACCTGTTCTCGGTGAAAAAGGAGAGGCTATGTGATGGGGTGGGGTAGGGGGAATATGATCCTTCCGTTAGTCAAGTCAGGTAAAGCTGGTCATTATTTAATGACTTTCCAAGGGTATATACACTTAGTTAACTAGTGACTGCAATTAGTCACTGTGTTTGGGCTGTTAGGTCTCACTTCTGAATAATATCTCACACCATATAACCATTACGTTATGTCCTGTAAGGTACATTATTACAGTTAGTCAAATCTCTAAAGTGTCAAGTAAAATTGTGTTAATGAATGAGGAAAGTTCGCTTTTCTCCCTTATTTGCCACGAAATTGTTCTGTAAGGTGATTCAGAGGTCATTTTGTTCAAGGTCATAAATAGTTCATATCTTACTTTATTGTTGTCAGGAACTATTATTGTTAATCAGTAATTCAGGTGCTGTGTCCTAATAATTATGTGAAAGAAAAATGTAATATCATTTAACATGACTAGTAGGTGTTCAAACAAGTCCAAACTTGATGACTACAGCTTCTGCTCTGCTCCAACCATAAAATTGATCTGTTCTGAACACGTCTTACGGTGCTCTAACTGTATTTGTCCTTCAAACAGGTTTGAACAGCTTTGTCCTAAACTAAAATACTGATGAGACAAAGCAGACAAATTTGCATTGGCCATGTTTGTCAGTTGTCATGCAACAGCATAATTGCACAGATCTGCTGATGGAGACTACATTGTTGCTGTCCTATTCTCCCAGTAGTCTGGTGCTACTTTTGGCAGGCTGCTGTGTCTTGAAACATATGCTCAAGAGAGGCATAAAGTATTTATAAGGCAACGAGTGCATATTGTTCTGTAGGCTGATCTAACGGCTGGCCTTCATACCTGGCTGACAATAACTCCATCATGGGTGGGAGGACATGAAGCCTCATTCACATTCGCTGTCCTAAATGTGGCTATTATGCTGTGTGTAGTCAAACAAAGCACTTACAACAATGGCTATTTTAACAATGAAATGAAACTGTTTCGCTCATCTGACCCTGGGTAATGGGTATTGACTACCCGACCATCACCCCTTGTTTAAACACCTCTGTGGTCGACTATACACTGTAACACGCCTATGGACCTTTGTTTCTAGTTTTCACATGGCTGGCATCGTCAATACCTGTCTCAGTCGTGCATTAATTGCTTTTAATCTTTTCTAAATACACTCAGGCCTCAAATATAACATTGATTGCCTATAGCAGCAGTGCTAGAGGCTTTAGCAGGAGACTATTTCCATTAGCGAAAGCTGTATGATATGTGTGAGCCCAGTAAATGTGTATGTTGTGGATTTTCATTAACTGTTAACCAGAACTATTAGTGAGTTCTCTGTACTAGATGAGAATATTTATGATTGTTCACAGTGAATCATCCAGCTATGGGATAATGTGGTACTCCATCGTGTACAAACATGTAATGGTGACTGACTGGTTGGGGCAACTATCTTTAACTGTTATTTGGAATCCGTTCTATTGCCCACAGTTAATGAGAGTCATATATCATGTATAAACATGAAGTAATGTCTAGTCATTTATGCATCATCCCATGCCAATCTATAAAGTCGGTGCTAATAGCATCTGCTATGAGCACTATAGAGAGTAGTAAAGGTAGGCCTCATTTGCTTTGCACAGTGGGGAGGCTGATTTTATAGTAGGGCTAGTTTACAATATGCTGGTCCCTAGCAATGACAGAGTGGGCGAGTAGGTGTAGTTAGAACTATCAGGGATATTTGAATAGCTGTCGGTGTCAGGTTACATTGAATTACATTTTCATTAGATACATGTTCCCTTGAAACATTTCTTTAATTTAGCAATTTTTTCACTCAAAGCCCAAGTTCTAAGAATTTTTAATACTGGTTCTTAAATTCTGTAATATCTCTGTCGTGTTTGTAAGCAAGTAGCAGGATGGAATGTTTGTCAGTGATACCAGTATTTGTTTTGAGATGTAGCTTTTGTGGCTTGTGAATGTTGGTATGTGTCTGTGGTGTCCATGCCGGGTTCGTCCTATTGACCAGGCAGGAAACATGCTCTTCTGGGAAGTTCCAGTGGAGACTGAGGCATTGGATGCACTCACATTCTTTGTCTTTTAGGGGACTCTTTGTTGATCACCCACAACTAATTTGGTGATTGTCTTATTTATTCTAGGGTCAATTTTAATTCGGTTTGGAAGGATTACTTGACTACTTATCTAGTGTTGGCAAGATACTGTTGAAATAGTCAACATTCGCATCACATACCATGATTCCGTCAGACAAACAGTTTTGATTATAGGTCCATTTAGTTTACTAGAAGGTATTCATATGTCTCAATACATGTAGTTAACTCAGAATGCATGAATTTGATACCCTTGTAACCCTCAACTGAAAAGAGTTAGTGTCACTTTGATTCAGGTAGCAATTGGGGCAAACTCCATGCTGAAATAACCAAGACTTTGTGGAAATTCTTACCTTAATTGCAAACTAAAACAAGTTTTATTTCGACAGAATTGATTAATAACTATTGCAGGTGATAGGATAAGCTTTGGGTTGTAATGAGGGAAATGCCATGCCTGACTAGTAGCTGCTCTCATTTCTAATTGGCTGTGTGTTCCCAGCGACTGCGTGTCCACTGTCTGATCAATCACAACACATTGATTTTTACCTCGGGGTATTGATGCCAAATATTGAACATAAGGTTCACTTTACCTGATACCATTTCACAGAACAGAAGCATTGCCATCTTATGAAAATTTGCACGATATTTGTAGAACTGTAGAACCATAAGTTTCTGTCAGACTAAATCTTTTAAATCTTGATGTTTCATGTATAAGAACTCGAAAGAAACCTCAGATCTGTGGTACTTTCTCAGGACTCAACAGACATACCAACTTGTAATACATGTGATGTGAATGTTAACTGATGGCATCTTACTTTGAAAAATGAATATCTTTGTTGTGTACTGTTAGTGCTATTCTGAAAACCCTCTAGCTCATGGCTGGCTGTCCAGTTTTGTATTAATTGATCCTCATATTTGGCTAGCACATGTTGATGAAGATAATCAAAGTCAGATTATGATAGCATGTGCCACTTTCAGTTATCAAATCTATCACCTGATTATTGGAAGTACAGGTACAGCAACAGGCCTCTGTGTTTGCTCAGCCTCAGAATGTAAAACAATGAATCAAACAAAAAATTGCCTTTGTTTGTTGGGGTCTGACACTAAGGGACCAAACGATCAATAGCTTCATCTAATGATGCTAAATATTCAACTACAGATCTTGGATAGGGATATTAAAGGCCAGGTTAATCTCAGCTAAACCTTTCTTTTGTGTCCCAGGCTGATCTTTGTTATCCTGTCTTCTGTTCTCTAAATTAGGTTTCATATCTATTTAATTGGATATAGGTTCAGTTCTGTTATCTATTGTGTCTACAGTATGTTCAGTTTCATCATGGAATTGTTTTGTTGGAAATTCCCCTTGTGCTTCCTGCTGTTTGTTCTTTACTGATTAACAGGATTTTCCACTGATGAGACCATTTGTCTTTATGTTTGCAACAAGATTATCTCAAATTAACAAAATAATTGTTGCAGTTTTGTGTAGAGCTTTATTTGCAATCCACTTTGTTCTAATTTATTTATATTTGGGAAATACCACAAGTGGTATCCTGCAAGAATGAGTCAGTTGGAAAAAACACTATGAAAGGAAAGGTCAACAGATGAAATTATTTATGAAAAGGAACAGAGAAACAATACAAAGAAAGGGAATAACAGAAAAATTAAATCCACTCAATCCCAGGCAGACTTAGAGATTGATTTTGGCTTCCACCACCAATATTTGTCTGCTCAGGTAGCAGTGTAGTAACGGGCTCTTTGTTCCTCAGCCTTTTCTTTCCCACAGTCACAGAGACCAGATTCCATTGACCATGTTACCGATCATAATGGCACTGCATTTACGGCGCCTGTCCACTCAAGATGGCCAATATTGGGTAGCATTATTTTTTTTAATTAGTATGTCCAGCCCCCCCCGGACTGACTGGCTCCAGGTCTTTACTTAATGGCATTGAAGGGCTAACTTGGACATTACAAGTATTGATACTAGGCCAAATAGCCTTTTAAATTAGTTTACGTATTAGAAAGAAATCTGAAACTATGATGATGAAGAAAATAGTAAGTGCGCAGATATCACAATTATTGGACTTACATTGTCATTGTTCGACTGTTATCCAGAATGAGAAATAAAATAGTGTGTGTCTAATATTTCTTCTTATCTAATTTCTGGTATTAAATGTTGTGTAAGATATATGTTGCTGGTTACCTGGGGACTCCCTGAGGTGCTTGCATGCCACCTTCATCAATTATTCAGCTTATGCTGGGATGTAATCAACTAAACAGGTGCCTACTCTCTAGCAAATTAAGCGACTAGGAGTTGTCAGGATATTAATATGTTGTAGGTGTTGCCTCTCGCATGACAACCAGTCATGGTGAGGTGGGAGGTCAACATTTGACCACCTGCTCAGGTGTTTAATCATTGTCTTTGCTAACTCAGGTGCTTTCTTTTTCTTGTGCATTTCTGTGTCACTTGCTTATACAACATGGAATATCTTTGTTCAACCGTGCCAGATAGCTGCTAGATATAATGTGAAGGTTCCATGATCCCGGTTCAACATGGCTGCACATCTGTTGTGTATTTGATTTGTCAATTAATGTTGATGACAGGGTGGGAAGATAATGAATAACCAATGTTCAGGGTCATAGAGACACATTTTTCACTAAGACAAGTGTTTGTTTGGGTTAGATTTCATTTTTTTAGGTGAAGTTCTGTATATTACCTGCACATATGAAAGCAGGTCACATTTTAAACACTTTACTTGTTTCATCTGTTGACATTTTTAGTGTATTTTAGCAATTTTTAAATTGCTAATTGTTAGTATTATTACTACACATAACACTTTGTCCCTTCAGGCAGAATGAAACGGCCCCTAGATGAGGGTGGAGAAGAAGAAGAAGGGAACTGTGGTGCTCCCAAGCGGCAGAGAGGGGAGGGACCTAAGGTTGATCTCCGTGTGCTCATACAAAGCAAGGTAAAAACATCTTTGAACGATCAGAATAGCAAACAATATTTACAACAAACACCTTTATAATAAATTGATAGACCCAAACATTTTAAAGTGCCGACTTCTTGCTGTATTGTTTATTCAAAATGCTTAAAACAAATATCACTTACAGAAACTAAAATTAGTTGTCTCCCTGAGTTCGTTATGAGGTAATTTACTCCAGTTGTGTTTTGGTAGTCCAGACACATCAGAAACACAGTGATATGTGCGCATTTGTTCTGTTAATGTACTTTAGTGTTGTTTCCATATTGGCTAGTTCATATACTGTATATCCTTCGGCATAGGGTTAACATATGCCCAGATGATTATTTGCATTAACAATATGTGGAAAAGGTTCTTTCTATGTTGAAGTCCTGAATGCAAACATTTTCATGTGTTTGTTGCTTCTAGTAATTGTGGATATGAGTCATTATGGGGCTATACAATGGAAACAGTAGTCAGAAAGCAGCCTTCCATGATAGGGCACGTGACCAAGTTCACTAACGAGCTGTTGACCTTGGCCCTTAAGTGGTTTATGTCCACATCAGTCCCCCATGCTGTGGCATGTATCTCCTTAGCCTATTGTTCACCTGGGTTGTGGTGGAAGATGTCAGTGAACAAGCATCCTGTGTCCACTTCTGTCTTTGGGGGTGGGACTCAGAACCAGATTAACCCCTAGCACCTCAAGTCTAGATACAATGCAAGCAAGATTAAATCTTTATGATGTGGGAGGTTAATGTTCTATTTATGGTATCTTAATGAATAATTCAGGTAAACTGTTTCCCACAAATTCATTTCACTGCCATTAGTATTTCATCTGTGAAATGTTGTGAGTTAATCGTGAGCTTTGGCTGTTGCTGATCTGTTTAACAACAATGGCAGTATTGAAGACAATGGTTTATTCATCTTGTTGGATTGTCCATGTTCCTTACATCGCCTCCATACACAGCCTTGAATATAGCAATAAATCACCATACTGAACTCTCCTTGCTAATGGGGAAGGAATGTTTCTGAGACGAAAGAGACTTGAGTGATTGTCGTTATAATTGTGTTACCGTTACAACAAGCTCAGAGCACCATGATTGGATCTTGATGAGACAGTGAAGCAAGCTCTGCATCTGCTCTAATCTTGCTGTAAAATAATTCCTAAATCATTTTTTATCGATTAGAAAGTTGAAGGAAAATGTTAAGCATCTGTAGTCAGTCTGTAACATTTTCTCTGCTCAACATGACAGAATGCCTGACCAGAGAACATGCCACTTAAGTTAGTTATTGTCAGTATTCCTGTAGGATACTATTGACTGTGTGTCTTTAATTCTTATTTCAGTTAGTTTGAAAAGAAAAAGGAAGAAATGTTTCAAAATCTTAATTGATTTTTTTTTTTTTTTTTTTCAACCATTATCTTTTTGAGGTATAGATTTTATCGATATTTTACCAATATTTGGTTGTGAATCAGATAACCCTGGATTCATACTGGTAGCCACGGGGATGGTGTCACAGATGCCTTGCATGTTTTGGGTTCAGAACCTATTCGTAATTACACCCTGTTACTCTGCTTTTCTGTGCCAGTTGAAGACAATACAACTTGCATCCATCACTATAGAATATTACCAGAGTGCCAGTTTCGGTGAATGATTGAAAGCTATTGAGTAACCAGCTGTGTATGAAATATGTGCACATTTGTTTGTTGTTCTTAATCATTACTGTTTTATTAATTTTATCCCCAGTATTTCAAGAGGAGATTTTTATTTTCAGAATGCTGGAGCCATTATTGGCAAGGGAGGAGTGAATATCAAACGACTTCGAAGTGATGTGAGTATGCATTTTACAGACCACTGTCAATCCCCATGTTACCATTTTCAAGTTCTGTAAGAGATAACATAACCATAGGCACGTCATTGTAGCACGTCAACAGTTTGACTAATACAAGAGTTCGTAGTGGAAGCACATCAAACCCCTGAAAACTGTTGACTTATAGTTACATGTATGGTAATTACAAGTGCCCAGCAGGTACTGCCTGAAGTGTCCGATAGTTGTGGCTCAACAGTGTCCACGCCCTCTACCATAGCTCTTCAAAGACTGTAGTGTTACAAGTAGTTGTGAAAAAAAACCTACACATTTTCGTCCTTAGGTATCAGTGACATGAATTTTAGGTGGGCGTCTGAATTCTCAAATAGTCGTGCATGTTTTACATAATGTAATTGTTTTATGAGACATACTTGTTGCAACCCTTTAAGATGTTTCATATTAGTTTGGCCTGGACACTGTTATGCAATGAAAAACTTAAGTAGTCTAAAAGAGATAATCACAAAGAAACCATGAAAATAAAATGTTTCTTTTTTCACAATAATTTGATGAATATGGCTCATGTTTTTGGCCCTGTTCCTCCTCTTACCTGGGGTCCTTCAGTTATTAGGAGCCAACGCTCTGGCCAAATGTAATCAAATAGCCCATTTATACAGCCCATTTAGATTATTGTCTTCGTTACCATGCTTCAATTTTTGCTTATTCTTGGATAATGACATGCCTTTTTATTTTCTCAGAATGTGAGTAACAGAATGACTAAGTATGATCCTTGCCCGTATACTTTGTGTAGAAGATCTGATAATTATTCTTGTACCCTTCCTTCCACCTCGCCACCCCAAACTCTCGCCCGCCCGCCCATCAAACAATGGCCTTGACCCTGATTGTCTGAATGTCCTTGACACGGAATCATGGTTCGCCCTCTGAAGTTCAAAGCCACAGTAACGGTACCAGATAGCGACGGTCCGGAACGGTATGCACCCTGTCTACATCAGTTGGTTACACCCACACATCCTACTGCCCACTTTGAGGGGGTTATTGAGGGGGTTGTTGGATTTTGTGGGGGAAAGTACTTCCTCTGAACCCATTATAAGCTCCAGAGTGTGCCCTTGTAAAAAAAATGGAAATGAGAAGAAAGTTCCTTGGACAGACGTGTCTTTTTCTTTTCTGACCAAATATAATTACCCGAAGTCATGGCTGTCAGCAATGATTGCTATGAATAGTTTTGGATTTAAGTTCATCTTTGTGTTGTGATTTTTTTTTGATTTTTTTTTTCAAAAAGAAATACAGTAAAATACATGAAAATGTTTGCATGGTATGCATATTTAACACATTGTGGTTTGTTTTTAGTTAATGAATTTTGTCTCTTCAAGTCCGACAGTTTGAATATAACATTTGTTATTGGTAGATCTTACTCATAGAGTGAATGTTGTGTTGTGTCGTGTGTGCACCTCTCAAGTCTCTGTAACTGTGACCAAACTACTGTTGCAGCATTCTCTCCGTCAGCGCAGACCTCGGCACTGTCCTCGAGTGTATACTTGATGTCATTCCCAACTTGGAGGAGGTATGTGTACTAACTGTATGCAGCAAAGAAACATATAGCAATTTTTGTCTCCCAAAATTAATATCATTATTATACTGTTTGCACTTTGTTATCTTGAAGCATTGAATTGAATGTGGTATGTGTAAATCTATCGGTACTTAACTTCTGGTTTGCACTTTGTTATCTTGAAGCATTGAATTGAATGTGGTATGTGTAAATCTATCGGTACTTAACTTCTGGTTTGCACTTTGTTATCTTGAAGCATTGAATTGAATGTGGTATGTGTAAATCTATCGGTACTTAACTTCTGGTTTGCACTTTGTTATCTTGAAGCATTGAATTGAATGTGGTATGTGTAAATCTATCGGTACTTAACTTCTGGTTTGCACTTTGTTATCTTGAAGCATTGAATTGAATGTGGTATGTGTAAATCTATCGGTACTTAACTTCTGGTTTGCACTTTGTTATCTTGAAGCATTGAATTGAATGTGGTATGTGTAAATCTATCGGTACTTAACTTCTGGTTTGCACTTTGTTATCTTGAAGCATTGAATTGAATGTGGTATGTGTAAATCTATCGGTACTTAACTTCTGGTTTGCACTTTGTTATCTTGAAGCATTGAATTGAATGTGGTATGTGTAAATCTATCGGTACTTAACTTCTGGTTTGCACTTTGTTATCTTGAAGCATTGAATTGAATGTGGTATGTGTAAATCTATCGGTACTTAACTTCTGAACAGGTGTAGCAGTGATTACTTTTTTTACACTTTTACATGCTGGATCCTACAATAAATATCTCTAGGAAATCTTCTCTTTGCGTTTCCTGAAAGCTAAATATGGCATGTGCTTACATCTGACATTATCAGTTGGATTCTAGGAGTGAGTGATGAGAAAAGTAGCATTGCTGCAACATTTAAATATTCAGTGCCACCACTTCACCCCTTTACATATATATTCACAAGAGACCCGTGAAGGTCCTGGGGTAGAAAAGGCCTTCATCAACCCATGCCATAAAAGGCTACTGTGCTTGTTGTAAGAGGTGATTAATGGGATCGGGTGGTCAGGCTTGCTGATTTGATTGACACATGTCATCGGTTCCCAATTGCACAGATCGATGCTCATGTTGTTGATCACTGGATTGTCTGGTCCAGACTCGATTATTTACAGACTGCTGCCATATATATCTGGAATGTTGCTGAGTGTGGCATAAAAGTAAACTTGCTCACTCACTATATTCACAATATCTTGCTGTGGCATGAATCCATAATATAATGTAACATTAACAATGTGCTGTTTGCTGTGCTCACATTGATCTTTCTACATCAGTACAAGAATCATGATGGTATGGACTTTGACTGTGAGATGCGGATGCTGGTTCACCAGAGTCAGGCAGGATGTATCATTGGCCGAGCCGGCTTCAAGATCAAAGAACTAAGAGAGGTGGGTCAGTTTTGCGCTGTGGCAGTACCTTAGGCAATGAAGAGAAATGGGTCAGCACTCCACTATATGCTGGATGTATCATGGTTTTCCATATGTCCTGTATTTTGTAAAACATGTACAAGGATTAACGTTGGAAATATTACTTAAGGTATCCATATAATGAAAAACAAATTTGCGTGATCTGTAAATTCATATGCTCTGGTAGAAATCTCCAGACCCCTCCTCTATTCACAGCCTGTATCTTTGTCATGACATTGTATTCTGATCTTTGTCTATATGTCTCTCATATGCTGATACTATCAATCCTGTTTTGATACTAAACAGTTGTGCAGATATGAACCAGGGCCCTCATGCACAAAGTGAGTTTAGCGCTATGACTGTCATAAGCCGATGTTGGAGAATGGGACTTACAATCATTGTAGCGCTAAGATCACTTCGTGCAAGTGGGTCCAGGACCAGGTTGTCTTGTTCTACTTGTGACGTCTGTATCTTGCGAATTTCATTTCAGAAAACTGGAGCTAACATCAAGGTGTACTCACAGTGCTGTCCACAATCCACTGATCGAGTGGTGATGATCTCTGGCAAACCCAAAATCGTTGTTGGTTGTATTGAGGAAGTCTTTGAAACTCTGCAGCAGGTGAGACTGAGCTTTATTGTTTGTAGTACATTAACTTGTCTGGATACATATAGATATACTGGAGGACATTACAGGGAAAATGTAAAGGGAATTATGTTGTGTATTCATACAAACTGCATGTATATCCTAAATGTATGTTCCCCGTTTCTAGGCTCCACCTAAAGGCCCAATCCAGCCATATGACCCACACAATTATGATGAGTTCTTTGCACATGAGTATGGTGGCTTCACATCTGCAGAAGGTGGCCGAGGCAAGGGAGGCCCACGAGGAGCTCCTCCTCCCCCACCCAGAGGAAACTTCGGAATGAGGGGGGGAAGGTCTGTCACTTTGCCATTCTTATACTTTGCATGTTGTTTCAGTGAAAGAATGCAAAATGTAATCACTGCTTTAGGATAATTAAAATTAATTATTTATCCAAATTTGCAGTTATGTACTTAGTTTGATTGACATCTTAGGAATGCTGTTAAATACCCCTTCTTTCTTTTCTTTCAGAGGTCGAATGGGGATGAATGATTTTGGAATGGGTGGAGGAATGAACATGGGTTTTGGCCGTGGAGGACGGGGTCGAGGTGGGATGATGGGCCGAGGGGGAATGAGAGGAGGCATGGGTGGGGGTATGGGGGGCATGGGAGCGGGGATGGATAATGACATGAGTGAAATGGGGGGAGGCTCCTTTGGAATGGCGTTTGGACAAGGAACAAGTAGAGGCAGCATGGGAGGACGTGGAGGAATGAGGTATGTTGCATCTACAGCTGCCAGTGTTACTCTTCAGTTCAGATTAATCTTGCTGTAAGGTGTTAATTTAGTTATCCATTATTACTTTGATCATTACTGGGCCTTTGGTGTTACATAGTGCTCAGTGTTATGTTTTTTGTTATTCCAAAGCCTGGATTAGAATTTATCACATGGGTACGTTGTGTGAGCTCATTCTATACTGGACAAAATAAGTTAGTGATATTGGTACATTTATGATTGTTATTTTATCAGTGTATCAATGAATGAATAGATCATTATTCAAAATTTCAAAATTTTCACATATCCCTTACTACTTTGGTCCAGTATCTAAAGTTACTGTTTTGGAAAATGGTTTCCAGTTTTGGGATGTTTTTTTCACTGTATTCCAGGGGTTCTCCAAATGGCAATATGGGCGGCGGTGGAGGGAACATGAACCGTGGAGGTAGCGGCGGTCAGGGGGACTTCTCCTCCCCCAAATCACTCCTTGCTGATGTTGAGCAAGGTCAGATCAATGGCTGTTACTTGAATATATCTTCATTAATTCACCCACTTCTATATTCTCATCACTAGGCTAATCAAAAGGGAGTTTATCACAACACACAGCCAGTTTAATCTCACCTTGTACATCAGGTGTGATGGTGCATCATGTTCTTCTGGATCTGAGAAAATGTTTTGAAGGAGACAAACTTCTCACTTAATGTCATAGTCTTATGCCTTGATATTTCCATTTTCTGTTCTTCATGCAAATAGCTGCAAAATTGTTGATGTGACATAGATTGACATTCACTTACCCAATACCCTTACTCCATTATACATTTGTCAGAAATAAGATGCTGACCTTGTAGAACATTTATGGTACACGGCTGCTAATGTATAGTGTATGTATGCTGTTGTTATGTACAGGGATGGGCGGAAGCTTCAACCAGGGAGGAGGGATGCATGACTTCGGGGATGATATGGTGAGTTGATGGACCAGATACATTGAGTTGATATATCATGCATGGTAACTTGATATACTACATATATTGAATTGATATACCATGTCGTATTGTCAGCAATTTGAGCAATGTTCTTGTAAGTTCATTGGCAAGAAATGCTTAAATGGAAACCTGTGTCATGACGTCTTCAGTGCTTGCTACTAATGAAGAAAGTTTTGAGAAACGTGTCATGAACGTCTCCAGTGCTTCCTACTTAAAAAGATTGTCTTGACAATATTTTTTTATTTTTTGTTCCAGGGCGGCATGGGGAACCAGGGAATGATGTTTGATGAAAAAACTAACTCCACACAAGTCACCATTCCAAAAGATGTAAGAATTGTTGGTTTAGACAAATAAACAGCTTCCAAAAACAACATTTCTCCTTTTGAGATCTATCATTCAAAATGAGAAAGAATCAGAAATATTAGTTGAACAGCTCTTTAGGTTACTGTTGTTGAGTTTTCAGATCCGATTTGAACAAAAGTATTCCTTCAAGAAAACTTTAGATTTCTACATTTTTAAAACATTTCTGTCCAGGCAGAAACAATGCATAGAAACACTGATTTGTTCGTTTGTTTCAGATGGCTGGTGCAATCATTGGCAAAGGCGGCAGTCGTATCATGGATATACGCCGCCAGTCAAATGCTCAGATTGTGATTGATGAGGCCCTACCAGGCTCCAATGATAGAATCATCACCATTACAGGAACCCCCGACCAGATACAAAACGCTCAGTACTTGCTGCAGATGAGGTGAGCATTTACAAATCCTAAGCTTGTATAACCTTCTTAACAATATAGTCAAGCTACTCAGTCTCACAAGCAGATCAGGCCAAAGTTATAGAACATTATCAGTCTTATTCCAAATTTTGAGAACAGTTAAAATGAATTATTTTTTGTATTTAAATGTTTTGTTTTCCTGTTTATGTAATATGCTTTCTGAAAACGGTTAAATCAATTCAGACTGATATGAAGTGACACAAAATGAAAGGTTTTCCCTGTAATTCTGTACTTGTTGAGACTGTTTATCTTGGACTAGACTTGTAGATGCTTGACTCTAACCATGTCTCATAACATCTGTCCCCTGCTCGTGGATTTACTCAGGCATCTTGTTAGGAGGTTACACTGGTTAAGATAGGATTAGTGATGGCATACAAGCCTTGCTGCAACTTGCATGGTTTCCTTATGGCATGGGTTTAACAACTTGAATCGACTAAAATTAACTAACTTGTAACTTGATAGAGGAAGTAATCTCTTTTATTGCTTTTAGACAGCTTGTTATGTATATTTATTCATAAACTTGGTTTTAGTCTCTTATTATGGCATTGATATTTCAATTAGTACGTTTTTCCTTAGTCCCAGGATATGGTTAGTTAATTGAAGGAGAATTTCTAATACTTGGTAGTATTTGCAGTTGTGATTAGTTCCAATGCTGGCTAGATGCTTGTCTAATTGCCTGATCTGCGACTGATACTTCCACCTGGTGATGGATGCTTGCTAACTCTCAGTCTTAGTCTGGAAGACTAGTGATTTTGTTGTTGTATATACCTAACAATAAATCACATTCTTCTCTGACTAAGGTTGTGCCTAACAGCCTGCTGCCTTGACCCTAACCTAGCATGACATTCACACTGGATGACCTGGGTCGCTATGACCTTTCAACTCTTGTTTCATATTAACATTCTTAGCATGGAGATGGGTTTTTTGTTTCATTTCATACAGATACTGGTGAATGGACTCCAGGGTTAAAGTTCTGAAGAGTGTAGTTCCTTTCATTGTGTTTTCCAGTTCTAGGATGCTAATGATGAATGGTCATTTATGTTACAGTCACTTCAGATGTGAAAGTTTCAGTTGCTATTGAGTGGGTTTTCAGTTGCTTTCGAGTTGGTTTAATTCTTTCATCTAGGTCACACAGAATTTTGTCAGAATCAGTGGAAAACTGAGAACTCTGTAGGTTGTGATCTTTTGAGATGGGTATTTATATACTTCGTATACAAGTAATGAAGTTATGGTTTGCGACAAGTAATGTTGTTTGCTTGTGATACTGGAAGATGCTGTGGTATAAAGGACATATACATATGTACATATTTCTTTTTCTATCAGTAATCATCAATTACCATACTATAGGAGAAGCCATTCTATCTTTATCGCTATCATGCTGTCAAACTTTTGACCATTTTTGTCCTTTCTTAATTGTAGTGAAATAATTAAACAAAAAACAGTGACTGAAGACTGGTATTTGTTGGAATATTTAGATACATTGTGCTGGCATGGTGACTTGTGTGCATGATATATGTACCATATTATATTCATTTAGAAACACCTGCGACTAAAACATTCCTCAGATAACATACACTAAGAGGATAACTGTTTGTCCTAACTTCTGTAACACTCTGGTTGTGGTGTACATCAGTTCAATAAACCATTCCTTTATTGTAAGCATATTTATTTGTGTATGACACATTTTCATCTTGCTAACGTGTACTTTCTATTCTAACTCATGATAACAACACTATCTATGACCTACTTTTCTCAACAGCAGTTCATGTTGTCCTGTTTATTGTAGTTAGGATCTGTAGCTAATCTATCCGGATTATGTTTTAATTGTTTGATCATTAAAATAATCACTTTTCATTGCCTCCTGTTTCCAAAATGTTTATTCAATGCCAAGAAAACAAAATGACAGCATATTTGTCCTGCTAGTTTGTCTAATATGCGAAAATAACAAGATGGAAGAGAATGTTGTCATCCTTCCTTAGGTTTTGTTAATATTGTATGTGTCCTTGTGCTGACTGAGATTGTGTGTTTCTAATCATCAGACTGAGAGGGCAGATGCAACAAGCAGGGGGGTGAGTACTGAAGCAGGTCTTTCATTCTGCCATCATGTAGTCTGCTCATTGCTGCCTCATTCACTGGGCAACAGGCTAGTTTGCATGTCATGGCAAGATGGTCAAAAGTTTGGCAAGCTTGTGTGTTGTCTCCTTTTGCTGTAATCTTTCCTCACTCTGTAGTGCAACCATTTTAACCTACCTCTTTTCTATAGTCAGGTACTAATCTCTGTCCAGGAGGAGGGATGTCAGGTGTCATGCATGAGGTCTTGAAAACTGATGACCACATAGTGATAGCAATGGGTTCAAACTAAAATGTATCCAGAAATAAATTTCATGTCAGAGACAAGGTCCTCATGATCACTTTTGGTCCATGCAGCTTTGCTTTCCTTCACTTTTCACTCAGACTCTTTTAGAAATTCCTTTCAAAACTATCATTATATTATGAAGAGACCAACATTTCTGGTTTCCCATGTTTGCTTATAGCATATCTGTTGCATGTGTACTGCTTCAATATTGTAAATGCCAGTTTACAGTGAAGTGATGACTTGCTATTCATATGCCAAAGCAATGTTTATGCTGTTTCTGTATGTTGATTGAGATAACAGTAAATTATCTGTACAAAGGGCCTGCATGCCCGCCATTATGAAGCATTGGGTCATCACCAGACCTTTCTTTCGTTGTGAAAAATAGTTTTTTTAAAAAACAGACTAGCCATATTAAGGCTTTCGATGAACTATATATGTTATTATCATAATTATAAAAATATGCTACTACAAGTGCAACAGAGAAGCTTTTTGTGTCAAAGTGATTTTAGCTAGTCCTCCAGAGAGATTCCGTGTGGATATTGAAGTGGAAAATTGAAATAGTGTCTCACATTTTAGGATATTTTCTCAATTAAACTTTCCAGGACATGTTTATCTAAAAGTGCAGCAGATGATAACCACACACAATATCTTTAATATAATAGTTGGCCACCATTAACATGTTGAAAAGTCATTAACTCAGTACCGCCCAGGCATTTATATTGTTATTGAGGGTTTGACTAACACTGGCCTCTAATTTAGTGAAGCCGGTAATACGTTTCAAAAGAACGTCATACAATATTTGTCTTCAGTTTGCCTCCAATAAAATATCTGCAAGGTCTGTTCTGAGCAGCACTTGAGTTGCTGGCTTGTCCTTCAGTTTGAGAATTGACTTATGGACGTATTAACTAAGGCCATGATATCAAATTGTTTCTTGTAATAAACACACCTAGAAACATGCCCCTCTCATGACCCACCAAAAAATGTTTGCATTTATCGTGTACTACAATAAAGGTATTTCTTCATTATGAAGCTGTTCTTGTTGAGCTCTAAAATGCTATTTATTTTCAGTGTGAAGAAGTACTCAGGGAAGTACTAGGAAATGTACTTGACTTTGGGGGATCGTCTACTTGGACCAGTCAGCTCTGTCTCATCTAGATAGCTCATGCTGATGGTGATTGCACTACCAAGGGGAAATAACTGTAGGCAGCTTGTCACATAGCACATACTGTAGGCAGAACACTGAGCGCTGACTGTGGCGAGCGTCTTCTTACTGCAGTGGGTGGCGAGATTCCACAACACTTGCCTTTTGTATATTTGTATTCAACTACTGCACTTTTGATAGGGCAATAAAAATAACTGTTGGTTCCTCACTGACATGTCGTTGGTAACAAGCTTCACATTCAAATCTTTTACAATGAAATCATGACAATTCATAAGGAATAATGTTTTAAGCATTCATTGTCACCTGTTAATGACGAGCCACGCTTCATGAATGTGTTCATTTTTTGTTATGACCTTGATGAACAAACTTAGCCTGAGAAGTCTGTTCCATGTAGCTCAACATCTCACAATATACATTCAAGAAATCTCTTATTAAAAGTGCATTTTGGTAATAAATACAAGCGACTATTTTTTTATCTCCCTCTCATCTCATGTTTGTATCAGATGTTCTATGTTTTATTTCACAAATTTCATACTCATTTTTCACTTGCAACCATGAAGGTTGTGTTTGTTTTATTATTTAACACAAGAAAACATCATTGTAATTATTTTTAGGTTCTGTTGATGCAGCATGTTTGTGTAGGTCGGACATCGGGGTCCGAGCGGGTCATTTTATCATTGTATTCTCATTGTTTTAAAATGTAAAACATGTTGAAATACTATGTTATTATTATAATAAACAGTTCAGTTCTACATTTGTGTTTGTTGTTTTCATCCATTTTTAATCAATATATTCTAGACACAAGTCATTGCCAGTTTCACATTTCAGTGTTTTAACAGTCTGCACCTGTAATAGTAATTAAGTCAGTGTTGAGGCTGGCAAACAAAAAGCTTGGTGCACACTGAACTCTCTTTAACATGTAATGATGTCACAAGATGCCATCCTCACTGCTGGCAAACAACAATAATTTGAGCACTGACCTGACAGTTGACCGGTATTAGCATGTATGAGTGCTTCTCGGTGGTGCTTGCTAATATTATGAGATCCATAGTGACTGTGATCAATGATTACACGATGCCATTTAGAAAGTGGTCAAATGCAACATATGTCATATCTGGGATTTTACTTTCTTAGTAAAGTACAAATTCTAGTACTTTTTTGGTTGAGTCCCATCCGGGATTCGAACCCGCACCCTCAGAGTCAGAGATCAAGTGCTAAACCGACCACATGAAAGTTTTAATTGTCATGTATTACATGTACCCTAGCCTTCATTGTCCACCTTTCACAAACCAAATGGGTTTGCTCATTGCCATGCACTGCCTACAACTTGTAAACACGTTCTGTTCCAACTTATCCTTGTTTGCCAGTAGTTGATGCATTTTAGTTATCATCAGCCTGCTTGTGGCCTAGCAAGGTTTGTTCAATTATACTTAGTGTTATTCAAATGTACCTAAGTTGATGTGGGGTGCTGTGCTTCCTGTTTGGAGGTGGGTCCAGACTGACCAATACAGTGGTTTCCTGCTGGGTTAAGACTGGCCATTACATTTGTCTTTTGTTGGGTTGCAACTGACCAATACCAAGAGTTAAAGCTTACTCCTTCATCAGGCTACTTCATCAGGTTACTACCTGTAGCTACCACTTCTGACATGTCTCTGCCACTATTGTCAACAACTCATGCTTATTCAGTTGGATGACAGAAATTGTGTAAAGGCACATTTCTATTTGGGTCCCAAATCCAAGAAGATTTCTTCTCAGCAAACCGATAATGCCTTTCAGAGAAACGTTTGTCCTATCAAATTTTATCCCACTTACCTGTACCAAACTGTGGCATAGTGTACTATTGCGTACACAAGTGTAAATTGGCACTGTTCCCACGGCTGAGAGCTTTGAACAGTCACGATGCCACTTAGAAAGTTTCATTTTCATTTTATATCGTTAGTGCCAATACCTATGTTAAGAAGGATGTAAGCGCTTATAAAGCACTGATTTCCACACACTTATGCATGTTGCAACAGCGCTAACAGTAACATGTTATTACCAAGGATAACCCAAACTGCTTGTTAACAGTCTAGAAATTTATCAATGGGTACCCATTCACTGCTGGGTGAAGAGAGTCAGTTCAGGAAAATACACACTTGCCTGAGATGAGATCACATGTGTCACATGTGCTTTGTTGTGGGACAGGACAGAGGTACTAGAAACTCTCACTGCACTGTCCATGACCAACTGATTTTTGAGCTGTGCTGTATGCACATGACCAAACACCACCACAAAACTTGCAAAGTTGGATCCAGGGTCCCATTCCATTATGCCATGCACCATTATCCAGCGAGGGTCCCTGATACCTGAAATGAACTTTCACTTACTCCATCAGACAGTGACTTTTCTATTCCACACAATCATAGACAAAAAGGGATGTTTTTAACTTGATTGTGATTAAGTTTGACCATATGTTTGGATTTCTAGTGTGCAAGTCTATTCAAATCGTACTAAGGTTCATTCAAGCTTGGAAAGGTTAAGAATTTTAAGGTCCCTCTTGAATTGCATTGCAAATGTCCGAAATAGCTTCTTAAATATCTTGACAAACTTGAAATGGTTGTGAAAATAAATCTAGGTATATGAACTATTGCTGGATTTAAGAATATGTCGACAGACTAAAGCAAATAGCCCTACTAAAGAATCCCTTTAAAAGCCTTCGATGGTAGTGTTTCATATCTGTGCAAAGCTTGTGTCTGCAGTGCTGCAAGTAACAAGTTTAATGCATTCAGACCACTCCAGAAGGAGTCTGCGCAGCACAGCTCTGAATACAGTGGCTGCTGTGACACTAAAATCTTGAAAAATAAACAATTTTCATATTGATCAGTAGTGTGATATTGTATCCATCAGTCATAGCTGAAGCATGTTTTTCATGCATTGACACTTATCAGGTTCACATAAACATACTACATGAATGATGGGAATGTGTATTTCCTGTCTGTGCCTTAGTCTTGCCTTCATGTAACTAATCACCAGTTTGTCTAGAGGATGCTTCTGTCACCACTCCTTGTATCACTGCTTGGGGTCAAGGTCATTTGGGTAATGAGCATGTGTTGAACAATGGAGAAGAAAGTTGTGGCATAATTGTTAGGTTTGTTTGTTTGCAGTCTTATTCTGATGGTCAGATAAAAACCTAATTGTAAAAGGGATATTGAAATATACATGCATGTATAATACCTGTGAGAATAACCATTTGAGGTTCATGAAAGTGATACATTGCTTCAGTTAAGATGCAAGTGCCAAATATCTACTACATCATAGGCTGTGCTTTAGTGCATAGCCCATCTGCCCTCAGAGAGGGAAGTAAAGTTGTCCTGATGTATGCCATACCAAATCACATCATCTTTAGGAACATATGGATCAGTACAAACTGTCATGCACAAGTACAGATTGTCAGGAGAATTATGACAAGTATGATTAAACCACAGCAAAGGATAGTCATCTCTTATCTCTCCTTATCATTCATTCCTTTAGGCTGAATAAATCTTAAAAATTATCACAATAACAGACAACTTGTATTGCAGTCTATACATTTTCAAGGAGTGAAAAACACATTCAACAAGGCTATTGCTTGGACACAGTCACAGTTAATACTGTCTAGATCGATATCAACATAAGATTCAATGCCATCGTTTACAAACATCAGCAAAGTATTTAACTGTCTTTTTAATACAATAATCCCAATGTTAAACTTGGCAGACAATACCACAGTACAGCAGAAGAATCATGATAGCTTAGTCTCATTGAAATGAAACTGCAGAGAAGCAGAGAAAATTGATCAAAATAAAGATAAACAACATTTTCATGGAGGATTAGACATTGTCTTTTATTTCTTGTATGGGGTGATAATAATTATCAGGGCGGCCTCCAGTTTCCAAATGAATAGTGAGGTTTGTGACAAGTTTTGCTTCAGTCCTTCAACCAATGCATGTATTCAGAGAGCAGGCTGCCATAACAGCTCTCTTCCTTTAGATGGAATTATAAATATTAATGCCAGTCCCTCGTTATTGTAATTAGCTCATTTAACCCTGGTTGTGAGGTAGCCTTCAGAATACCTGTACACAAACCAGTTGCTATAGCAACCAACAGGTGTTGACTGGCGGCCATTAGTTATTCATGTTGACGGAGTTGGCTGCCGCTGTTGCTACTAGGGCAGGTACGACCAGTGAATTGACATTACAGTTCTGCACAGATTGAATAGATACTCCGGACTTCATTACAAATACACGTTTGCGTAATATCAATATTCATATCAGTCGCCTAGTCACAAAAGTTTATAGATCAATATTTTTCAATTGCATTATTAATTAGATGGCATAGAAACGATTTGATTTTATTCATTTGTGCAAATTGATTTCAAGCAGTTAACTGTATACCATGGACTGGTAATTCTCTTTACAACCAATGCTGTATTTTAGCACAAAACGACACAACATTTCCATTTTCAATCAACTTGGAGAAAGCAAGTTAAAAAAAACAACACATAATTCTTCTGCATCAAATGTTGTCAGCGTCTGTCTGACCTGCAGTATTTATTGCATTCACAGTAAAACAAACATTTCACGTAAGGGACCATTAAATGATGGAAATCTATGATCTCATTTAGTATAGCTGGGTTGTGCAAATTATCTTAATGAGTTCATCGTTTGTAATGAGGAATGAAGTTGTTAACGAAGATCGGTGGTTTGAAGGATGGTGTAACTGGTACGAGATGTGAATGGCAGCCATCTGGGTGTGGCCAGATCCCATGCCTCATCATCAGGCTGGACAAAACAAAGCAAAACATCAATGTTAAACCCAGCAGGGGATTGTGGGTAATGAGGCAGGCGGACAAAGGGAGTCAAGGCTGAGGAGTACAAATGGATGGAGAAGCTCCTCCAGAGTTTCAGTCATTTTGGTTGAATATTAAGTATGTTATTTTTCAAACTTTATAAATGTATTTTTACCTATTTTCACCACAAACACCAAGGGATGGTTTAGAAGTAACACCGCATACGATGCTGATTTCATGCACAGGGCACAAAAGCAACGAGCAGTCCAACAAGAACAAGAAGTAATCTAAAGCTTCTGCCCATTGGTGGTGTATGACCCTGTGTATGAGCTCTGGTTACAAATCAGTTGAAGTTAAGCTCTACTGATCAGGGTGACCTTGTTTGGCAGCTTGACTCCTGAGAGAAACACATGTAGTCTCACCTTAGGCAAGTGAATTTGTTCAAAATTGCCTCTTTTTCACTAAGCTGAAAATGGGTACCCAAAGGGACTATAACCTTCTAGAGCCTGCTTTGGTTATCTGGGGTCGTAATATGTTAATATGCTTTGACTATACTTTTCATGGTGTTGAGACAGCAAAAGAAATGCCATTATTGTTACTATCATTGTGATCATACATAAAATTACATATGCAAAGACATTGTAAATGGAAACTGGTTTGGTCTTCCCATCTGTGGAAGAGGATGAATTTATGAAGTACTGTAGGGCACTACTGCAAAAGGTTGTACAAGTATCTGCTACAATAACACTGTTAGATATACAGTGCACTCTGTCTTATTGGGACTGGCTTGGGACCTGTTAGATATACAGTGCACTCTGTCTTATTGGGACTGGCTTGAGACCTGTTAGATATACAGTGCACTCTGTCTTATTGGGACTGGCTTGGGACCTGTTAGATATACAGTGCACTCTGTCTTATTGGGACTGGCTTGGGACCTGTTAGATATACAGTGCACTCTGTCTTATTGGGACTGGCTTGGGACCTGTTAGATATACAGTGCACTCTGTCTTATTGGGACTGGCGTGGGACCTGTTAGATATACAGTGCACTCTGTCTTGCTTGGGACCTGTTAGATATACAGTGCACTCTGTCTTGCTTGGGACCTGTTAGATATACAGTGCACTCTGTCTTATTGGGACTGGCTTGGGACCTGTTTGATATATTTATATTGTACAAATGCATGAAGGTTCAGGTCGTAAGTTCAGTCCAGTTTATACAGCAGTCCGAGAAATCCTGAGTCAAAGTTTGACAGAGTGCACTGTACAAATTTTCTAGTCATCCATGTTAAGGCTTAGAATATTGTGCATCTTTGTGTACTGCACAATGTGTTCATGTGAATGTAATGAATGGCTGTATGCAACATTGTGCTATAGGCACAGCCTAAGTACCGGGGAAAAGTATATGGTGCAGGTGAAATACAGAGGAATTATAAAGAAGTAGAACTACATGTATCTGTTTGCCTGCTGGGGAAGAAATAGTCTGGTTTTCAAGATCTGCTCTGGAAATAAGCACCACACCCTTTTCCAGCCAGAGTAAAAGATGTTGCCATGGAAACTAAAAAAAGTAAGATCTAAAAAAAATCCCAAGTATTAAAGTCTTAGGCTTACATCATAGTACCCATTTATGTGCTAGGTTTGGTGAGAATACAGGATGGTTGTCAATTAGTACAATGAAATGGGCACAAATATATATATTTCTATATAGTACGTTACATATATAGAGAGTTAAGTTTGTAAAAATACACAAAATACATGCTGATCCCTTTTGTCAGAATAGCCTATTTGATATGGAAGTGGGTGTATATTATTTTCCAGGTGTAAAGTTGTCTACTTCAGGATGCTTGGTTTATACCAGATACGGATTTTCACTGTGCACTACACATTGTCAAATATTAGACTTTTTAAATACTGATATTCACTGTGCACTACACATTGTCAAATATTAGACTTTTTAAATACTGATATTCATATAAATCTTTTATTCGTATATTATCTTCCCTTGTTTATTCCAGAACACTGTGAATCAAGAACAAGAGAATAGCCTTGGATAGTGTAAACAAGTATAAGAATACATGGTCCAGCAACAAGATAGTTGTTAGATGGAAAATAGCTTTGCTTGTTGCTTTGTAACTAGTTCTATCCCTCATTTTGTACCTCCTACAATAGCTAGTAACATGAAGATTACAATAAGTGTACGTTACAATCAACATGCAGACTAAGCTACAGCATTTGAAATAACTGCCGGATCGGAGGCCCAGCGCCAGATATTATTTTATCGGGCCGACAGTTTCCAACATGCGCATTCCCTTATGGCCTTCAGTAAATTATCTGTCAAATATTTTTCAGAAGGAATGTTTCCCCTTTCTTCTTTATTAACATTTGGGAATAATCCCCTATTCATCGCGTTAAGATAACCTACAATTACGCTTCCTGGAATTTCAGCGCATTGGCCTAGGAATGTCAACACCGGTCTAAGAAATAAAAACACCTCCATGTGCCAAAGGCTTCGCTAGATTTTGTAGAAACAGTGGGAAACTGTGTACAATGTAGTGTATTTCGTTTTTATTGGTTTGATTTTAACCAAAAGGGCCTGCAGATTTAATTCAGGGCCTGCAGATAGTAGCAGGCCCTGATGGCCAACAGCTGTAATTAAAGTACTGCAAACACTGCTGAGCTACCAGATATATGAAGCATTTGACATGTCATGGTGTGGCAGCTGCATGTGGCAAGAAATGCCGAAGTATTCCAAATCTCATAGGTTCAACATTTAGGTGCAACACGAGCAATCAGAGAAATAATCAGGTTGAATCTGATACCAAAACCATGTAGGATACGAGAAGACAGCAGCACCCATCTCCGCTCAGTCGAGATGAGGGAGGGATTGATTGACTGACTGTTGGATCATCTTGACATTCTTCCGAGATGAATAAATCATCACTTGGACCTAATGTTGAAATGAAGCTGACAACAGTTAAAATAATAATAATAATAATAATACTAAGAGTACTTATATGGCGCCTCATCCACATCACTAAGGGACATTCACTGAACATCATTATTATTACCCCAGATAACCCAAGCTGCCTGTTAGGCGCTAGAAGGTTATAGTCACATGACTTTATCTCACCGGGTACCCATTTTCTGCTGGGTGGACAGAGGCAGTTCTTGAACAAACTCACTTGCCTAAGGTGAGACCACATGTTTCACATGTGCTTCGTTGTGGGGCAGGACCGACGTCCTAGAAACTCTCAGGAGTCAAACTGCCAAACACGGCCACCCATCCAAGGACTGTCCGAGCTCAATGGTGCTTAACTTCAGCTGATTTTGTGACCTGAGCACTACACACAGGACCACTCGCCACCACGACAACCACAACAGTTCAGGTCCAACTAGCTCTCGCAGGATCAATCAACTATTTTGGTGCGTAAGTATTTTGATCAGGGGTCACAAATTACCTGATCTGTCACATACTACCCCAATCTGCGTTCATTGAAATAAGTGTCCCGTTGCCTAATCCATCTTACTCAAATTTCAAAGTTTGGTTGGGATTTCATTTTGTCACCTGTAAAACTTTACATTGTTGTTTTACAACATGAATTTTAAGACATGCATAAGCACCCAGTCTGTGGTATTTCAGATGGCATAAAAGTATATGGAGTATGACCAGGGGTGGGTTTTGGTGAGGCTCAGTGCTTAAAGCATTTGGTTACAATGCCACAAGTCTGGGTTTCATTCTCAACATCAGTGAAACGCATGAAGCCCATTCATGGCATCCCCAATATGTTGTCAAATGTCTGCATTTGAAATTTACTGTATTATCTGTGGTTTCAAAGCAAGTCAAAGGAATATTTGTAGTGATCATGTCTGCAGTAGTTGTACATGTGCATGATGAACGGGCACCTGGGAGGTGAATCTTCTACCTGCAGCAGGGTGATGTAATGTGTACCAAATACTGTACAACTTCTGGTGCCTTTATAAAACTCCATGATGAAACATTTACACATACCAGTAAGACATCTTCTTGTCACACATAATACGTGGACAGAACATTTAGCAGAGACGGTGCTGTACTCAGACATATTTAAATTAAAAAACCCTACTTCCTCAATGTTCCCAGGAACAGTGAAAACAGATAAACAAAAACAATACATTTCTGAAACATTTTTAATCAGAGAAATTGATATTCAGGTGTTTCAAGAGACTATTTCATAAATTCAAATTCCATGTTAAACCCTCAAATATGAATGTTTATGAGCAGGTTAGGGCTCATGGTAATGGACAAGACCTTACCTCTCTCTATATACCCATGCTCAGATAGTGGGGGAATATATAACTCTACCACGTTATCAACATTTGTCACAAAGGTTCCGAACATATCTTGCATGTCAGAGAGAGAGAGCTCTTCCAAAACAAATCAGCATAAATATTGATGTCAATAAATCAATTAACAAAAAAGGCAATGAATACCTATACATAAGTGATTGCATAATGAGAGAATTGCTACAAGCCTGTAAAGTGTGGGTGATGTCCTCCTACAATGCTATGTTGCCAGGGAGTGGTGACATAATGGCTGCCAGCAACCACATGTTACAACCTCAGATCACAGCTCAAACAGAACACAGATATAGGTGTTATACATGTAGATCACAGGTACAGCACAGGTGTAGTATATCAATAATACAGGTACAGTACTGGTGTTATACATGTAGATCACAGGCAGTCCCAGTACAGTACATGTAGATTACAGGTACAGGTGTGATGTATGAAGATCACAGGTGCAGTTCAGGTGTTTTACATGTACATCACTGGTACAATACAGGTACATGTAAACATGTGCGTAGCAAGCCAGTTTTTGTTGGTAAAAGTCAGGTTACAAAGATTTATTATTTAAATAGTATGAAGGGCTTGCCCAACTTATTTAGCAAGGATCATGAGTGGGGCAGTGCTTTTTTTGTATAATGGTAGTCATTCTCCTGGTACAGTACAGGCATTATACATGCAGATCACAGGTACATTATAGGTGTTATAAATGTAGATCGCAGGTACAGCACAGGTGGTACATATAGCATCTGGGATAGATATTAACCAGGATGTGGAAATGCATGGGAGCACACCATCCTTCTACCATCTCTTAAGATTACTATCCAATGGCTGAAAATAACATCTACCCCTAATTCATAATATTCCCAGTATTCACAACACTGATATATCTCTCAAGTTAACCATACCCAGTCACTATTTTCAGCTGTCATTTCTATAAATTTCATTCAAAAACATTTGTCTATGGACCAAGCCAGAGAAAATTAACAAAACAACTACAAGGCAGTTTGAGCTGATATAGAGGTGAACCCCTACTCCATTCATTGACAGCAGATATTGTGATTGAAGCTGTAAGCCTTATGAAGTCAATAAGGGAGGCTATATACACAGGTGTTATTTACACAAACATTGTTGAGCTACATAGTCAGTTAGTCACACATTCTGGGATGTATACCAACCTACATATGAACATTGATCCCACTGTTTCAATGAAAGAAAAAACTGAATCGTAGGTATTTATTAGTAAAGACACCTGGCATGATATATAAGCAATGATCTCAAATACTCTTAATTTGGGAGGGATTTACAACAGCTCCATTTGTCAGAAACAGTTGAGGGAAATAACAGCTGATAACCCATGTAATAATAACATCAACAAGATATCTAAACTCAACCAATCTCTGTATGATGAAGCCTTTTCTCACTCTCACTTCCCAACTTACCACACGGTGCCCAAGGGAACGAGAATTTCATATTCAAGGATTCAGCAAGTTCAAGAAACTGCCACTTAGATAAACAGATATTCTGCTCGACTTGCTGAGCTTCCTCAGTGTATAATAACATTAAACAAAGTAACAAATGTATGTCCTGAATCTATCACAAAGAAAATATTCCACCTTTGACAAATATTGGATTGTCCAAAAATATGAAATGGCTGTTCCCTCATGCCCAACTATAAGCATGGTACACACTAAGGTAAGCTACAGGCATACTAACATTGCGTGCACACGTACATAGCTTCCTGTGATACATCAATAACACAGGAACAGTAAACACACTCAATACATCAATGATAACACATGTTCATAACACTCTGATTCACACAAAAGGCTTGGTCATGTTTTTCAAAGTTTGATTACCAACTCAAATTTGATGACAAGTATCACTCCAACAGGAAATAATCTTTCAGATTGTACAGAGATGGTGTGTGAGTTTCTTACATGGCAGTACTATGGCAGATGTTTGAGTTGGGTCTGCTTATAGGGTTCAGAAGGGAAATAACTATTACCTATTTCAAAGAAAGAAATTACCTTTCAAACAGAGTTGTGAAAGAGAAAAAGGTTTTCCACTAATATTTGATGTGAGGCTGTATGACCTGCTTGTTTCCATAGTGTAGTGCTTCCACGTGAACCCTGAGCGTATGTCCCAGTGTTTGACAGTGTGGTGACATGAACTGGCCAACGTGAAATCAGTTACCTTTACCTGTTCATTTTAACAAGAATCTGGTCTTATCTAGGACAGGTATCATGTTGGCTACCTAGCTGTAGATTCCATTCACAGACTGGACACCCAACTTTTGAAAGTAATTTTTATGTGTCCCCCATATGAAAAGTAGATAACATGGAATAACTCAGGTGTTTCTCTAACACATACTGAGGAAATTTGATATGAGTGTCACCAAAGTTGTGTATATTTGTTTGTGGGACAGGCTCATCCAGGAACAATTGAGATTTCAAAAGAACAGTAACAGAATATGTACAGGAAAGCTAGGTAAACCAGTTACCTACAAAAATCATTCAATTTATCAAAACAAAAGATTTAAGAAAATAAAAATTCATTTAATAATTGCAAACTTGTTTCTCCCCAAATTGCCACAGACGTTTGGTAGTGAACATAGTTAGATCAGTCCAAGCGTGAAATGTCAACACAAATACAAAGTGTCACCTACACAGCACATCCATGGGTGGGTGGGGGCTTAATCAAAGGGAGGTAACTTCTGCAGACTGACGTCAACCATTTCTTGTTTAGAAAGAGTTGTGGTGAGGTAATTATAACATGCAGTCATTAAATGATGATGTTGCATGACTGAATTATGAATGGCTGTTTGTATGTAAACAAACACAGAAAGCTTTGAGACTGACAGTGACTGATGATGAAAACACTGGTGTAGGACACTTCACATCTAACCACTGAACCAAAGTTGATACAAGGAATAATACAAATCAGTCTTTCACACTGAAGACATTTCATTATGATTCAACATAAATATTACAGAAAATCAATGTTGTTCACAAGATGTTCATTCTCACTGTAAAAATACAATAACATGTCAGTTGTTAAAATCAACAAATAATTTGAGGTTTCTAGAAACAAAACCTTACTTAACAATGACCACTGCTGGATAGTGACACCTCAATCCACATCAAGTTGATATTAAAAGCAGAGGGTATAGCACCAAGTATGTTGGTAAAGTGAAGCTATACATCTACCCAAATATCATATTGTCCTAACTAGTTGGTACATACGAGACAATATACGCCTACGAGGCCAATCTGTGTACAATCTAGTTCAATACTAATTTGAATAGAAAGGATGATTCTAGCTGGGTCCTTGAGGCTGACTCAGATGTTAAGTGAGTTATCTCTCTTCACTCTACTTAACCCACCTGTAATGCTGAGAGATTTCATCCTCAGCTATTGTGATATGTATATCCTTCTTGTACAAAATCAGTGACTGAATTATACAGTAAAAGTGACTGCCATGGTAGATCTTGTCATCAAATAAGCATGTCAACAGTTTACAACTTTTCATCTATATTTGTAGCATCCAATCAATTAACTGTCACACACAACTAGTTTGCAGTCTGACAGACAATCACGAAAACTTTGGTCACATGGCTGTCAGTCTGTGTGGAGGTGGCAAGCTGAGTCAAGGGAGACAACCCACTCTGGAATGCAGATTTAGGGCAGTGGTGTTCTCACTTCAACATAGTTTACAGGGAAAAATCCAGTTCTTCCATCAACAGATCCTTCAAACCAGTTCTCGTCTATCTGTGTCAGCAGAGTAATGACCTGTCCTTCACTGAAGCCAAGCTCTCCTTCATTCTCTGGGACAAAGTCGTACATGGCCTCTGCACACGGCTGGGAACGTGAAGGGCCTACAACACAAATTAATTTTTTTTTTTTTTTTTTCAAGGTTTCACAAAATGATACTCAAGTCATATGGTAGCTGCCAGTAAATAATCTAGTTTGAACCAAGCTATCCAGTTACTGACATCATAAACATCAAGAGTCTGAGACAGCTGATTCTGTTAGTTGCTTCTTACGACAAAAATAGGTTGATGAAGACCAATTCTAGCAGCAATCTTCATGGTACCACTGTCTGACTTCATATCTTTGCAGCAACACACACAGGCAGATCAAACACAGGATCCATTAAAACAAAACGTCATACAGTACACAATAATGTGCCTATGAGATATCATATGACTAACTTGTCGTGCTAATAGCAATATCAGTGTTACTTGACTACAGGCTGTCCCATTACATCTCATTAAACATTGTTATACATGAGGTCAAAGATACAGATGACATAATGATCCAACACCATGAGTTAGTATAGTGAACATGGCTTTGTGATTAGTGAATAGCATAATGTACACAGGGCGGAACTGTTAATGATGAATACTTGATAAATGGTGTCACTGAAAACCTAACAAAATTGTCTGGTTCCATTCATCTGTTGTAAACATTCTGTGATGAAATACAAAATATACAGCCTGTTACAGCTGGCTTGAACAAATTATGGCTGCCATGAATAATGATTATAATTTGAACGATACCACAACTGAAGACAACAGACATCTTGTTGCATGTTATTTTGCAATATTACATACTTGGATATCATATCCCATTATAATGCATGTGGAAATGGTGGAGTTATTGGCAATTGTATTCAATTCCTTATTTCTTGCCAGCATAATTATGCAACAGGATCCAAACAATACCATTTCATTTTCAACACCAAACAACTACGAATAATGATAAGAGTCAACACATAGTTAATATTGTCTTTCTTAACAGCATTTAGAAAGTTGCCTTGATGTTTATACCTTCTTTAGTTTTTCTCCACAATATTTCAGTACTGATGCTGGTACTTCATGAAGTAATCAAAAGCATTCTTACCCAAGGTTTGTGACAAATGTTCCAGCACCTGCACTGAAATATGTTACTAAGTGGTTCTAGCACTGGTACAGAAACATCTCGCACAGACAACAGAGAGATTGACATCGAGAGGTGATGTGCAGGGCATGCAAACAGTACAGGCAGAAAGCTAGCAACAGGAAGAGCAGGCACAGTTTACTCTGATATCATCTGAGACTGACAAACAAGAGCAAGTGGCTGGCAAAAGGTAATGTGCATCATGTGTCTGAGCCTTAATACTCTTATGAGGAAATGACGGGCGTTTACAGTATGACAAATGATCAGAAAATATCATAATCAACTACTGAATCTCAAAGAGATAAATATAATTTCTCACAAAATGGCATGTGCAAAAGCAATTTGATGTCTATTTACAACAAATACTTGTGAACAAAATTACTTTAATCTTGAGAACTGAGTGAGAAAGGTATGCCAAAGTGCAGAGCATGCTCAACTGGACCAAACATTGGAGTGACGACAGAATTCAGGTAGAGGTACTGACATTAATCACCCAGTGACCCTTAGTATTGACCTCATGTATAACACTGCTCAGCTAGGTGTGATGGAATACACTATAAACCAGAGATAAACATAACTATGATCATGAGACAAAAGATCACAAATATACCAACTGGAGGACTTGTAACAGTCTAGACATGCAGGCCTGACAACAATGCACACTTACGTGCTGGAACTAACACTTGAATTTTGCTATACTGGCCACAGATTGAAAACACAATTGGGCGAGAAAAAGAAATTAGAAAGTAATCAAAGAAAGGGGTGGAATCATACATGACAGGTAAGCAAAACACAGGCCTTGTAACAATTTAACTATTCCTATTCTTGAATCGAAAAGAAAGATTAACACATGCATACATGCTGACTTTGTAGTTAGAAATATACTACCGTGATTGCTTACAAACAACTACAGAGAACACATAACACCTAATCTCCTGTAAGACAATGGCTTGTGATCAATTCAGTCAACATCCTCTCTAGTTTTACTAATCAAACAGAGAGTAAATGATAAGTTTGTTTTTTTGTTCTGAGACAGATGAATGAGGAATGAATGTTCACCAGTTGACAAATCCCGTGGACAGGGACACGGCTAGTCTTGTTATGTTATCAGAGTAAAGCAAGCAAAAATACAGTTACTGTTGCTGAGTTTGTTTAGGCAAGGAAGGAATGTATCAACTTACACTCTATCACATGGAATCCTCTGCGTTTTTCTACAGGTAGAGTTACAATGGGATGTTTATTATGAACATTTATTAACAAAACAAGGCTTTTCATATTCAAGAGTTGTGTAGAGCTTATCATGAACATATTTCATAATATCTCTTCTGGTTGACACAAATGGTTGCTGACTATGAAACAGTCACAGTTACAACTGTGGTCCAGAAATTCTGCCTTCATCACAACCATTATTGCAAACAAGATGAACAAATGGGTCAAACTGATGATTAGTTAACTTGGAAATGTGTTCATCATAACACTTTCACTGTACTGCAAATGGTACGTCACTTTCTCTGCATCCTAAACCACCTGCTTCCTTCATATCTTTAATTGACAATATCACTTACTACACTGATTGGGCAGGCTGCACACATCATGACCTTGGAGGATGTGGGCATATAACCATTGAATTCACTGCTTTAACATTTTTGCAGTATTTCATATATTTCAAAGGAAGAGAAGAATAAAAAAACAAACAAACCACATTACCGAATGGGTTCAAAGGACTTGATTTAGGTTACAGGTATGCTTGGGTATGGTGACAACAAATAGTGCTGCCAGATAACACTGGTTCTGCGTATGCTGCCACAGCCAAGGGTTGTCATATTCACAACTCTACAGCCCATCAACTATAGCAGACAGACTGAACTGTTTTACTGAAGATGTTACACAAAAGGATTTATTGATATGCCAGTGTTTCATTGAACAGCATTAAGGAATATCAATCAATCATCAGATTATGCAAGGGCCTTTTGGTGTGTGAAGATTCTAAATGTAGGTCAAAAGAAGCTCATGCAAATCTTGACAGAGATACATGCATGTATCTGTATTACCTGTAACAGTGGCAACAGCACTGTTGGTGTGCTAACTATGACATGAAAACAGCATCATTGGTGTGCTAACTATGACATGAAAACAGCACCATTGGTGTGCTAACTATGACATGAAAACAGCACCATTGGTGTGCTAACTATGACATGAAAACAACACATGCATCAGTGGGACATGGATACTACTGACTAAACTCACCTTCAAACTCATCAAAGGCATCGAAGCCTTCATAACCTGGTTAGCATGGACAGAGATGAACAGTTGAGTAGGGTGCAAGGGAGCTGTCACTACAGCTCTATCACATGTGGCCCATTGTAGCTATACTATTACATTGGTTAGCATGGACAGAGATGAACAGTTGAGTAGGGTGCAAGGGAGCTGTCACTACAGCTCTATCACATGTGGCCCATTGTGGCTGTACTGTTACATTGGTTAGCACGGACAAAGATGAGAAGCTGTGTTGAGTGTGAAGATGTGGTCACCACAGGTCTATGACATGTGGCCCATAGTGGCTATCCTGTTATGCTGGTAAGCATGGAGATGAAAACGTGAGTAGTGTGCGAGGGAGTGATCACAGTTGTGACCATTCCACTGTGGGTGTACTTTTACAGAGGATGGCATGGAGTTAAATTGGTACAAACTTGTTAGTAAACTGTTACATTGGCATTTTGTGCCAGGAGTCAGTATGTATGGTCTTATGCCCCTAGATCAACTTCCAGTAACGCGTCTCTAATCTTGAAGTATATTCTCCATGATACATCATATATAAATCTTATTGAGGAAAATGAATTTCATGATGATAAACTGTGACCCTACCTGTTTGGTTGAAATTTGAAGAGAAGTTGTAGCTCCCTGAGTTGCCGTCATAGTTATCATTCTTGGTTGTGTCAAACATGGAGGAGGAAGGCGACTCGCTTCTCCTAAAGGAGGACACTCGCTTTGGTATGTGCTCTCCCCGGGGCTTGCTGGCAGCTTCACTCCGTCTGTACAATATCATATCACATGTCAACACGGGTAGGAGGAAGACATTATGCAACAAAGAATGCAGAATCCACGAAAGGACCATATAATTGTGCAACAAATGGAATGCTAAACAATGTGACCAAAGGGAGGTAACACTCCAGTGAGGAGTTTCCAACCCTGTGATGATGCAAGCAGGTCCTGTCTGTTATCTCAGATTTATCCAAACCTCAGATGTCATGGTGTCCCACATATAGTGAATGTAGCTCATGATACAGTAAAAATGAAAGAAAGAATGTGCACAGTAGTGTTATCCTTAATTTGACCAGTAGCTTGACCAATGCACATGCAACATGCATTCTTCATGTGACTTAAAGATTCACATATAATTATTCAGCCATAGCCCTAAGATCATAACTTCTAAACTTCATCAATGACTTGTTCTCGTGTACTTAAAGATCATTTGTGGAATGGCCCTTGTATTTATCCAGACTAAGTCACAAGATATCACAGAGCATCAGTATTTGCTGCAGTACTGGCAATGGACAGTTCTGATTGGAGACCCTCTACTCACTTGTCCTTGATGACCTCCAGCAGAGACTGTAGTGACTCCATGGCCTGATTATGGTAGTCTAACTGCGCTTCCACAAATGTCTCCATCTGGGCAATCTGTTCCACCTGTAACAGTGAGTCCATCAATCAGATTTGTTTGTATATGAACCGTTTTGGTAACATCTCACTGTCAGTAGGACACAGGACAAAACCAAAGTTAAGCAAGTTGTGGACCTTCACAGCTCTCTTGAGTGAGTCAGTAAAACATTGATGCCACATTGGCAACATTTCAGCCATAAAGTGTCAAGAAAAATTTGGATGATCTTTTAGAGACATCTGTCACAAAGGACAGTAAAGCATTAGCAAATTATCACAATCTCAGTCTTAAAGATATAATCATTTCAAGTTACAAAAGATGTTACTTGCAGCTTTGCTAAAACTCATGGTTTCGCACAAAGAACCAAAATAACAGGCTGTGTGATAACCCTGTTGTAAAAAGAGTTCCCCTACCTTTTTCATCTTTTCACTTTTGTTCAGCTTGCATATACAACTACAAGGATTCTGTATCATGCTTTCATTCCCCTGATGATGGGGCAGCCATATACAACATTCCCTTTAATAAACAAGCTGATCTTCCATATGTACATTACTTCTAAGTGCCACTTACAGACATACAATGTCATCATACTGTAAAAGTTGGTGTTTTAATCACCAAGGTCTCATGACTTCTAATCCTGGGTCACATGCAAGAAGTAGTGACCCCTGCTGTCTGAGGTTTCAAGCTGCATACAGCTGCACACATCAATATCACCAGTTAACAATGACCTGTCAATAATCAGGGCCAGACAAGGAAATCAAGTGATCAATATTATGTGCACAGTATCCAGCTGTCGGGATACGATGATACAGTGTCAAGCATGCCATCATGCGTGTCCACCTGATCAGTCAGCTTACCTCTCAGCAACAGCTAGCATGGGTTTCTGAGCAGCAACTGTAGTCCACACTCTGCATAAGGTTAAATTAAACTGAACTGTGATACTACAAACACACTGTAATGGAGCTAGGCCTAGTCTACATCACTGAGAAAATGTCACTACATGTTCAATAACACACTACATGCCAGACAACAAACCTCATTTTCCAACACATTGTACATAGAGGTTTCTGCAATGGCTTTTGACTCTTCAAACTTGTCTTCAGCAAAGCGCAGCTCTTCATCTGTTATGTTGGAACCTAGGAAAGGACAAACATAATAACTTTTTTTCCCAAAATAAAGTCAACTGGTGTGTGGTCTGCAAAATTAATATAAAACAAACATAAATCAAGGAAATCATGGAAACACTTAAAAAATCTCACATAAGATAATAATATTAATACATACTTAACAACTGCTCGCCTTTCCTTGAGGACCATACCTGTATGGGCATTTTCATTATTGCTATTTATTGAACTAATACTGAAAACAAAAATACCATGTACATATGTGTGTAAGGTTCCACGTTTCACTACGGAAACATGTGTTTTGGCACACTATCAGTAGCAACAGAACACCACCACCATACAACTACACTCACTAGCCAACACAGAAAGCACTGAATGTTGGAGGCACAAGCTGATAATGACTGGGTGATGGACTTACTTAACCTTTTATCTCGAGTTTGCTTCCTGGTTTTTCATAGGTTTGATTACATAGACACTGCTGAACAAAAATGCAGGCTACAGATATATAAGTTTGGGCACAATTACATTGCCTCCTGGATTGATTGCATCTAGATTCTTGATGAGGTTTAGTATAATATGAGATTTAATACATTTGCATTGTCATATTCTGTCAAAAGCTGAAAGTTACTGCACTGAAGCTGGTGTTCCTGTAACAATATTCAAGTCATGATTTGGATACCTACAGAGTTCAGATGCTTTTCTTAAAACATATTACAGATTGTAAATCAAACTTAATCCTCATATACAGTAAACACAGTTAACTGTACTTTATTCTCCCATTAATGAGGTCAGGTTAATACTAGTTGATTACCCTCCATGGAGTATTATAACTATTAAATCAGCCTGTAAGGAACTAGCTGCTGATAGTAAGAACTACAGGAATCCAGAACATAATGACCCAATCAGCAGACAACATAATATAATTGTAATAACTGGATCCTCAATGAGCAGACGACATAATTTAATTGTGATAACTGGATCTCTAATCAAGTTGGATCGGGTACTAGAAACGTGGTATTATTTATGCCTGATCAGCATTTTTATGCATTATGGAACTTCTGGAAGATATGGTCTAGCTTTGGAATAAGTTAGTTGATATATTTGAGCTGCTGACTGCTGATTACATGAAGCAGCATGATTATATGACAGTATATACCATAGGCAGACCATCTTGTAACGGTTGATATGAACACGAGATCTCTGGATGAAGTCAACAATCAACACATGTACAATAAACAGGAACAATAGACCCACACCTCAGGTACCCTATCTGTCATATACAACACAGGAACACCAGACCCACACGAGGTACCCTATCCATAACATATAACACAGGAGTACTAGACTCACACCTGCGGTACCCTACCTGTCATATACAACAAAGCAGCACAAAACCCACACATGAGGTACCCTATCTACCATAAACAACACCGGAGCACTAAACTCACACCTAAGGTACCCCATCTGTCATACACAACACAGGAACACTAGACTCACACATAAGGTATCCTATCTGTCTTATACAACACAGGAACACAAGACCCACATCTGAGGTACCCTACCTGTCATATATAGCACAAGTGTACAAGACCCACATCTGAGGTACCCTACCTGTTATATACAACACACAAACATTACACCCGCACCTGAGGTGTCCTACCTGTCATGCACAACACAAAGAGCATCAGACCCAAACCTGAGCTACCCTGTTGTACAAATGGTTATCGTACTGTTGTCTGCTAAGCTGTCTATGCATATGTGTTAACTGGATGCATGTTTTGAGTGACAAGAGCGAGAGTTGGACATGATGTCCCTGAGCATATTATTGCGCTCGCAACAGGACTTGTGAGTTCCAATGACTTATCAGACGATGACTATGCTTTGACACATGGAATAAAGGTGTAAACCAAACCTCTGCCTTCTTTTCATATTACAAGAGCCTGTTCATATACCCTAATACCCTACCTGTCATATACAGAACATGAGCAATAGACCCACACCTGAGGTACCATTACAGTCATATACAACACACGAGCACGAGCACGAGACCCACACCTGAGGTATCCTACATGTCATAAACAACACAAGAGCATGAGACCCACACCTGAGATACCCTACCTGTCACATACAACACAGGAGCACTTGACCCATACCTGTAGCAACTTGCACACACATAATAATTTTATCAAACTTTTTATTAAAATTAACATTAAACAATTTGAACGGCAACTGTTCTGATTATTTTTCTGAACTCCAATCATTCCAGATTTCACAAAAGATAAATTATTGTTTGTGAGGCATTGTTTGTTTCTTGAGAATCAAATCCTTTTGGTAGAATAAAATTACCCCCCCCCCCAGTCTTCCCCAATGCTTCGTAGCATCTTATTACCACAGACATTCCACACTGAAATGTCAAGCATCTTTCCATCCTATAATTAAAGTTGACTCTGAAATTTCCACACATCACACGTGCACAGCTTAGGAATCTCATTACTAAATAACCCCTCACCTCAATACATAACTAAACACCATCAACCAGAACATGCAATGTCTTACTACATTACGACCACATGCTGGGTGAATGGATGAATGGATGAATGAATGAATGAATGAATGAATGAATATACTACCTCCAGCTGTCGGGGAGCATGCAAAGAAATAAGTAAAATTAAAATGGAAATCATGTTTATCTTTCTACCTGTGTTTTAACAAAACAGGGAACTAACACAGTTGAGCTGTGCCTACTATCAAACACAATTTCTAGGCCATCATTTTGACACCTATCAAACACAATTTACTCATTCTCAGTTTTCCACGGGATAAAAATGGACGCCATTTCATATGTGTTTAATTCAGGAAGTAGTTTGAAACCAAAATATCTGTAGCAGAAATGTCCCACAAGACTAACCTCTCCTACCCTCAAATAGGTAGTGTGAGCATATCCTATTCATTACAATGCTACAGATTGCTTCACTTATGCCTGCAACCTTGAATGCAAACTGTGAGACCATAACCACTGTTACCAGATGGGTCATGCAAATTAAAACTGAACAAACTGTGTTTCAACCAGTTCAATAGTACCATAGTCTTTCTGAGAAAATCCAACTGCCCATGGACCAAGTATAAATACAGTTGAACCAAACCATGCATCCATACAAAGTCAACCTATTTCGTGGCCACACAGGATATGAGCTACCACATGAGTGGTCAGATATAAAGTTTATTACATTCAGTAAAAGGTTAATGTGGGAAATTATTCATGCACCATCACTACACCATTGTTTGTAGAAAACATAGCCAAGGCTCTGTAACTCATTGGGTATAATTGGTCCTGCTGTTTTCAGTCTTAACACCGACATACAACAAAAGTCATATCTGTCTGAATTAAGCCTGTGAAATAAGGAGGTATAAGTCAAACTGAATCCAGTCATGGGCAGTATGTTTATATACATACCATGTAGCCATAAAGGAAGTTCAAGTTGGGTGAAAAACTAATTTATAATACATTATGTAGTTCTACTCCATTTTGGATAAGCTGCCAGTGAGGAATTTTCCCCATGAGTTGCTACATGCACGCAGACAAACATAACTTCTTAGTTCTGTCAAGTATGTTTAAACATGGTCAACCTGGAAGAGAACAGTCAGGTATTAAAACTGGCTTGCCTCATTATTCCAGGAGCACCACTGTTATCAGTACTCACAAGGATAGTTGCTCTTCAGCAACAAATAGTATGTGTGCGGGTTTTTCTGGACATATGTATCTCTCCAAACAATGAGTTAATTCATTTTTTTTTCAGACATGAACTACTATGAAGAGGAAGCTATTCGCAGAAATCTGACAGTTTTGAGAAGTTGCACATATCTGACAGATAACCAGTTTAACTCACAGCCAACAGACCAGACAAACAAGCCTTTTTGGCATAAGCTCATTAAGACTTCGTCCAGATGAGCTAAAAATGTACCAAAATGTTCTCTCCATACAGTCCTTTTGGATTCTTGTCCCACTGTCAAACTTTGACACTAACTTTTCACAAACCAACATAATATATTTATGAAAATAAAGAAGAAAAAAGTAACAGTTTTAAGTATTTGCAAATGTACAGAAAAAGTGTCAAAATATGAATTTCACAAACATGGTAAAATAGTTGCCAGGCATGAAAGGAATATAAGAAAACATATGAAAATAGAAAATACCTGTCCAAAACAAAACACTAAGTCCTATCTGTCCCAAAACATGGCGGACACTAGGTGTGGAGGAACATGGAGTTTCAAGTGTGCGGTAATACAACCCTATACCAGACCACAATGCATCATTATCATTCAGGAAGTGAGAGGTCATTACCATGGTCGCGGGAGCTTCCTTTGCTGTCACTTCCTGTGTAAGTAAACCATATGCCATTAAGCAGTTTACTTCGACTGTCGTATACACTGGATTCATGGAGAACTAGTATTAAACAGTGTTCCATAATGGTCACTGGGTAATGTAACAATGGTAAATGAGCAAGAAAGGAAAATGTTCTGATGTGAAAACTCATGTAAAAGTGAGGACAGACTGAGTTCAGAACTGCCAGTATCATGCATGCAGTTCAGTAAACAGAAGCAATCCATGCAAGCTTATACATCAGCACTTAGGACACACTTCCTTTGGAAGCTATAACTGCTGACACCAATTATATCCAGCTAGTCCTGACAGTTGCAGACCTAGGACTGGTCTGATACCAGTATGTGAAACAGTGAATTGGGTCCTAGCACCATTTTCAACAAAATTCCACATCCCTCATCACCTACGTCTACTCTAAATCATCTCAGAGAACACATCCACTAAAGGTGTGTGATCACATCAAAGTACTGGTACTGTATTATCACTTCCTTTCCTAAGTCCTTCAGTGGTGGTCAACTTATCTATCTCCCTTTGCCCTGTACAACCAATATGCATTTATGGTGTAACAAGAAGTAGATACAGACGTGAGGCTCATTATGGAATAGATTGATTTCCAACTTCAGCACTGTGATACAGAGTGAGTGAGTGAGTGAGTTTAGTTTTATGCCACACTCAGCAATATTCCAGCCATATGGCAGCGGTCTGTAAAGAATCAAGTATGGACCAGACAATCCAGTGATCCACATCATGAGCATCGATCTGCGCTATATGGCAAGCATGGGTTGCTGAAGGCCTATTCTATCCCGGGACCTTCACTGGTACTGTAATACAGAGAATATCTTACATTATATATCATCCTGATGTAAAACCCATGTGAACAACAATGAAACTGTAAAACCAGAGCATGGAAATTCTCTTGTATTTCCTGGCAGTGTAAAAATAGCAGGGTCATCACCATGATCACAGACCCCTAAAGATGATGGCGATCCCCTACAACATCCCATCTTCATTGTCGCAGGTTTAAAAAAGAAATTATTCAGAATTATGATTCACCTGCAGAAAGGGAGAGGACATGAACTTATAAAATAAAAGTGCTGTATCAAGACATAGCATCTATATCATCTGGACAGATATCCTGCCTTCACTGTATTGTTACACCTCTACATTACATTTGGAGATTTAACAAAATTCTGGACTGTTCACCCAAATTTCTCCATAAAAATCATTGATGATAGTGACTACACTAATACCTTAAGCCATGGAAACATCTGAACCCAAGTTACAATACTATATGGCCCAACAGCCACTGTCAGTTTGATACGATAAAAGTAGCACATAATGATAAATCCTTGTTGAAGTACTAGGGTTGCACATGACAAAACCTGTATCACAATACCAGTACATTAGGATAACATGTGAAAGTAAGCGCTTCCAGATTTAAGATTTATGAGAACTGTAGTATGAGAATCACCATGAAATGGAATTGTTGACCATATGAAGGCCTGTTTATGACTTACCCAGGTTGAGTTGAAGTATCCACCAAGAGAAGCAGATTTGTCAAAATGCTAAATACAAGTGTTTGAACCATTCACCATTACAAGAACCAGAAATTGTTAAGAGTAAAACATTTTTACTCAAACAAGAGTTGGTGCATATTAATTGAAATATATCAATTGTGCAATGGATACAATCATGCAAAACAAACAATTTTGAGGAATATGTATCCTCAAGTAGCATGGTTTCCATGGTAATCCCAACTGTACTAATGTTTAATGCCAAGGTGAGCTAACCAACACCTGTTGATTCAAGCTGACTGCAAGGAATGTCATATGGGAGGCATTACATGCCACTGCCTAATGTTCCTCTGTGGAAGACAAGCGGTCCCACTTGTCCCACCTGTTCAGATCATGCACTGTGTTACTGTCTAGAGCAGTTAGTTGCTACATCCTACAATAGGAAGCACAGAGAAAACCATTAATGGATAGCAAACTGTCTACTGGTTAAGTTGTTTTAACACAATCACCTGTTAAATGTTAGTAACACTTGGAATTCTCTTTACTGTTTTATGTCTCAACAAAGTATTAAGGCTCCATGGAAGGGAAAAATGGATGATAGACTTCTTTTCTTCCATTACATTGTACAGGTGAAAAAGCTTCAATTTGCAGTTTTGTGAGTCTGATAACAGTTAAAATTTGTATAAAATTTAATGGAAGAATGTAATGAGTGGGGATCTTTTCACAGTTTGACCGTAAGAAACTGTAAGAGAAATTCCATCAGCACTAGAAGTTGAAGCAGCAGAGCAGTCAGTGTTGTGAGCTGAGAAGTAAAAATACTTAGCTGTGAAACCATGTGTTTGACAGCAACTGTCAGTCTTACCTCCTGTAGGGTAGGAACATGTGTCATTAGGGATGTAGCATGAGCGGCAAATTGGGGAAGGAGAAAATGTGTCATTAGGGAAGTAGGAGGAGGTCATGGTTTTGAAGAAGATGAGGGAAACGAGTAATGAGATAACATATTTGGATTCACTGTATATTCCAGTTATGTCACAGCATGCCAGCTTTTCGCGGTAGGGCAGGTCAAGAGATCACAGATTAGACACATGCCACGCTGGTGAAACCCATAAGCATAGGCATGGTACTGACAAAAGATAAAACACATAGTTGGGGTAAATCAGGATTAGGATCCCACAAGTTCCTGGCATGTCATGGAATGCAAACTCCAGTGTTAATTGCGCCACATTAGACAGCTCCATGCCACCAGCTAGACATAACACACCAGGACCTGAAAACATGTCTTTGTTAAGCAGTTTGAGATGACCAGTTGTTGTACCGACTCAAGGTTTTAATCAGTGTCATCAAGGAGGAAACTGGATGAAGGCTGTAAAGTGTCATCAGAAAAGAAACATGAAGGTGGAGGTTGTAAAGTGTCATCAGGGAGTGAGTGAGTGAGTTATTTGTATGCCACACTCAGCAATATTCCAGCTATATGGCGTCGGTCTGTAAATAACCGGGTCTGGACCAGACAATCCAGTGATCAACAACATGAGCATCGATCTGCACAATTGGGAACCGATGACATGTGTCAACCAAGTCAGCGAGCCTGACCACCCAATCCCGTTAGTCGCCTCTTACAAGCATAGTCACCTTTTATGGCAAGCATGGGTTGCTGAAGCCCTGTTCTACCCGGGACCTGCACTTGTCTGTCATCAGGGAGGAAACAGGAGGGAGGAGGGTGGAGGTTGTAAAGTGTCATCAGGGAGGAAACAGGAGGGTGGAGGTTGTAAAGTGTCATCAGGGAGGAAACAGGAGGGTGGAGGTTGTAAAGTGTCATCAGGGAGCAAACAGGAGGGTGGAGGTTGCAAAATGTCACCAGGGAGGAAACAGGAGGGTGAAGGTTGTAGTGTCATCACGAAGGAAACAGGGGGGTGGAGGCTGTAAAGTGTCATCAGGGAGGAAACAGGAGAGTGGAGGTTGTAAAATGTCATAAGGGGCAAAACAGGAGGGTGAAGGTGGTAAAATGTCATCAAGAAGAAAACAGGAGCGTGAAGGTTTTAAAGTGTCATTGGGGGGAAAACAGGAGGGTGAAGGTTGTAAAATGTTATCAAGAAGGAAACATGAGGGTGAAGGTTGTAAAGTGTCATCAGGGAACAAACATGACCCACTAAATAACTTCTCATGGAATAATACATTTCTCAGACAATAAAATGTAAACTTGGTTCTCAGGCAGTGCAGCATAATAATAAAATCTTAACAGTTTCAATTTTATTTACTTTTGATATCTAAAGCATCTGCTTATTTTACTGTTTGCAAACATTCTGTAGTTATTCTAATCTCTCTCTCTCTATGTGTGTGTGTGTGTGTGTGTGTGCCCTTCTCAGTGAAGTACACATTCAGTACCCCTCTGAGAAAAGTGAATTTGCCATGTTCACCCTGTAATATGCTGAGGTGTAATACCAAACAAAACATGTGTTACAAGTGATCACTATCCTGACATTGTGTATTCATGGAAATGACGAGGGCTATGCATGACACATGTCTCCATCATTATGTCTGAAATGAAGAGAACTGCCCAGTGGGTGTGGTGGAAATACTATCTATCTTTGTGTCCATATCCTATCCCATATCATTATAGAAATAAAAATTTGTGATGAGTACGAAACAAAAGAAGGTATTGCTCCAAACTTTGGCTCTTAAAAAAAAATAAATGATAAAGTGGAATTTTGAAATAATACAAGGAAACATTTAACATTTCTTAGGGAAGAAATTCATTCCACCAAACCAATGAATTCAATGTACAGAAAGAGCGAATGTAAGGAATACATCAAATATGAGAAAATCATAATAGACTGCATTATATGATGACACTATGATCAGGAAATCCATTGGGTGAGATACGCATAAACAGCATATTTGTATGGTATGAGAAAAATCACATTTTTCAAAGTTTTGTATTAGATTTTCAAAAGAGAGGTTTCCAAACATGTAAAATAGATTAATGCCCAGTCACTAACACAAAACTTGCCAACAACACAGCAGACCATATTACATTTACAATTAGTTCCTGTTGAAGACAAGCTATCATCAGTAGAGATCTGATGCAGGAGGTAGATGCATGTAAGCATAGTGCATCACTGAATCAGCCGGTGTGCAAGTGAGGTGCCAGCTACACCATCTTCCACATATCTACATCACATACACACCTTTTTCTTTCTTTCTGCGTTTACAGTCAAAGTCCAAACGTCTCCCAGACAACTTCTTCCGATGGTGCTGTAAGTAAAAGAACTAAAATATCAGTCAAAAGAGAAAATGACATAAGATGCATAGAAAAGACATTTGTTTTTTGGACAAGGAAAAGTATTTGTACAGTTGTAAAAATTCAGCAAAGAAATGCACAATCAATAACTAATGTTTGATGTAATCCTTGATGACACTTCAAAGGGAGACAAATATACCAACAATGAAGTACTGTGGTTACCTCCCTTATATCATGAGCCCCCTGTATAAAAACAAATGTTATGCCAAAGAACATTGAATATCATTTCATTGTTTATGTAAAAAATCAATTCAATAATAATTGAGACATTTGAAAGTTAAACCAATAAAATATGCTTTTATTAATATGCATCCTACAACCAATAACCTGAAACTCTTTCATGCTAAAAGAAAATCAAAACAATAGTCATCAAAAGATGACATATTCCCTCGGGCCCCCACATATTTTAAAGAACAAATAATCTGACAGTTTTTAAAGACTAATTCCAAATTGTTTCCATGGAAACCGGGAAAATAATAAAAATTAAAAATGCCATAAATCTGCAAATAGGAAAAAGCACCACTTCGGGACCTGACTGACATATCTGTAAAGCTTTGCTGAAAGATATTCATAAGTTTTTGAGTTATGCTCCAGAGACATAAAGAATCCCTCCATTAAAAGACTAAATCTGAATTGTTTCCATGGAAACCAAACAAAAATAAAAGACAAAAATCTGTACATAGCAAAAGACACCACTTTAGCATATGTCTTATATATCTACAAAGTTCTGTTGAAAGATATTGAATGGTTTTCGAGCTGTGCTCAAGGTCCCTCCTTCCTTTGAGACTATGCGCAAACTGTTTCCATGGAAACCAAGAAAAATAAAAATTACCAAAATCTGCATATAGCAAAAGGTGCCACTTCTGGTCCTGTTTGATATATGCAGCAATTTCGGTTGAAAAATACTGAAAGATTTTTTAGTTATGAAAACAAAATGATTATAGACGTACATAAAGAGGAGGCATTGACAATTTACCCCCACATTCCATACCAGGGAGACAAAAATGATAAATCAAGTTTGATGGAGTTGATGATTAAACATGTTTTGAAAACATTATTTTACATAGTGGATTTGTGTAAACATGTGCTTGACTGTCACTAACATTGACTTCCTTGAGGTCCTTAGACTGCAGCAGTGCCAGGGGTTCGAGGAAGTTCTGTTTGACATTGTCCTCTAAGTTGTACTTGATTTCTGCAAGGTGCTTGTATGTCTCCCCAGCTTCCTGAAGGCATGATCCTGCAACAGAAGCAGTCAGTCCATTACAGAGTAATATGGGCTTTCAACGTAATACTGATATATTTTATAGTGTCTCAGTGTTCAAGAATAGTGTCTGACCCTCTGACAAATCTGGCAGATTTATCAGTGGTCAGTTAAAAATCACCTAGCTGCCAGACCGAGAGTCTTACTGAATATTTCGCAATGTTTTTTTGTGAAGTTGATATCTGCAGCATGCGACACTTGTTTGCTCTTTAGAAATCATATGTTTGTTATCATATAATGTTAATAATTTCAATGCCAATTATAAGAAATGTCAAATCTGAAGTGTTTGTTTAACTTTATTCTGTGGGTCCTGTGAAATTTCAGTGGGTGAGACAGACATCTAAAACTTACAGGACCCAAAGTCCTTTTACTTTGAAACACCATTGTGAACACTGGTGTCTCGGTTTTTACTCCAAATTGACACTTTGTAAGCAGATTTGGTGAAACATTTGGTATAAGTGTGGATCAAGGATCATAATCAATTTGATTTAAGGATACAAACCCAAAACTGTTAGGTACACATATACACATGAGCATTAATTAAGCACCACCAAAAATAATTGTCAACTGTAACAGAAAGGGATCAAACCAGAGAAGTCAACCTGTGATACTAAATACACATGCAGTTTGCATGCTTTTCATGTTAAAGTTCTCTCATGGTACAAGCGACTGAGGGGTATAAAAAAGTGAATTGAAGTATTCTCATTGCTTTCTTATCGACACATCAATAAGTGAACAGTGCTGAAATTGAACTTTTCTGGACATGCTGAGGCATAGACTTTCTGAAAATACCAGATGACAGATTATTGGTATGTCAAGGATCGCCCACGATCAGGAAGGCCGAGAAAGACCACTCCCTGTGATGACCATGCCCTAGTTTGCCTAGTTAGACGCAGACCCATGACCAATGCCAAAGATCTCCTAGAACAATGGAGCATGGGTGTTTGTCTCTCAACCATCACCATCTGAAGAAGAAGAGTCAGATCCTCTGTGCACATCGTCTAATCAAACGGCTACACGTTTGGCATGGTGTAATCAATGGCAAAACCACAAGCTAAGGACATGGCGTAGGAGATCCACTGGTCTGATGAGGGCTGTTTTCTTCTTCATCTTACTGATGGCGAGTTTGGAAAAGGAGTCATGAGGCTTATCAACAGCAGATGATCCATGTCCATAAAAGTCGCTCTCAACTTACACGTGAATCTTGCAGAGGCATATAAACAGAATGTCTTATATTAAAGCACATGACAGAGGATGAACAAGCTGACATTGTTCTCTCTATCTCTCTCTTTATTTGCTCTCTTGTCCTACCTGCTGGCCCACCAATCTGTTAGCAATGCTACCCAAAATGTTGACATGACAAACATCTTATTACACAAAGCTGTTTAACATCAACAGATACCTCCACATTCCAAAAGAGTATTTCTGCAAAACAATTACTTTCCCCTTTTCAAATGTAGCAAGGAATTAGAAAACATGTATGCCATGGAGAAAGATGAACTAATCTGACTGAGGAAGAAAAATGTTGACAGCAAGTGTGTAAGTGCTGGCCCTGTTTCATCTTTGTAACAGTGACAAAACATTGGCTGTTTATCTTGGATCCTGCTGTTTGCATTGCACAGCAGATGCCCAACAAAACCAGTCATGTGGACACTACTGTTCACCAAAAATCACAAAATGCAAGAAAACATTTACAATTCCCTTCAAATAACCCGTTATTTCAACTTTAATAGTCATCCATGCAGTGGGTTGAAGTGTCTTTTTCTAATGTCTTCCATATCAAACAATCATGTAGATATTTCACCAAACACAAAACTGTATAAAAGGAGACATGGTAATAACTCACATTTATCAGAAACAAACCCAACCTCAACACTACTTTCAGGCAACATTTATCACACTACTCCCAGCCATCAACACAATGTCATACAACAACCTGCACAAATGTCACATTCTTACAGCATATCCCTAAAATAAAAAAAAATGTTAAAAAAAAGCACTGAAGATCCAGGCTGGCAAGATTTTAAAATGTCTCAGTAGTTGAGGACCTGTTACGTTACGTCTTGTCTCAATTCAGCGATGTTTCAAGACTAAAACTGTATCATCAACAAAAGTAAAAATGCAGTTACCTTTGTTGAGTCATCAACACTGTACTCTGTGTAATTCATGAGGTTGGGACAAGTATATCTATCAGCTTGGCATTAAGCACAAGATGTGGTTTCAATAGTAAGTAATACTGTTGCTATTGTAAGTAATATCATTGCAAAAAGAAGTACTGGGTAATATCAATATGCACAACAGCCTTGACACCTAAACTGCTCCTGTTTCAAGCATGATCGGAAAATGTTCCCACATCAAATTTCCATTTTGGATAGCCATATGGTTTTGATATTACGTTGTAAAATATTATATTTCATGACCAGCTGGTGCAATTCTACACAATCTACAACTACCAAAATGCAATGACACATCATCTCTTGTGAGATCATGTGTCCACAATGATATGGCTAAATGTCCCTGGGATCACTGGCATGCAATGAACATGTGTTACAACAAAGTTCTTCATATATAAAACTGGTTCTCTTGCTTGTATTTACATGGGGTTGTCACCTTGTGTACGGAACGATGTGGGTTTACTTTCTGTCATAAATTTTTTATCAGCCGACTGTTACGTTGGGATTGCCCTTTGCAATAAACTTGATACTTTACAGTTTTAACTAATTCATTAATATTGAATCAACACTGTTGTATTTTGTAAAATATCAATATCAATACTATCACATATGATTGTTTTGGTTCCTGCTTCTTTGTACAGGATTTTGGTTATATCATGGTGGGCTACACCCACCCATGAACACTCTGTGGGTGGTGCTGATATACACCCACCCATGAACACTCTGTGGGTGGTGCTGATATACACCCACCCATGAACACCCTGTGGGTGGTGCTGATATACACCCACCCATGAACACTCTATGGGTGGTGCTGATAAAGGAAGACATATAACCTGGGCAAATCTGGGACTCATTGCACCCAGTGCACATTTCAATGGCAGCCAACAGAGAGTGACCCTCATCAGTCTAGAGAGGAAATCTAAACAGCAATATCGAATTAAGAAATGTTCAGCAAAACTGTGGTAAACTGAACTGAACAGTAACTGACCTCTTAGCACTGATGATCCTCTCTGTGTGTCTTCTGTATTGTTTGCTTTGGATGGACTACTTATGACACATATTCTTACTACCTTTGTCACCAGGACATCTTCAAACACATTCTCTACATGGAAGGAAGTGTATGGGGTAACTTACCACTTATGTTATATATGTCAGTGTATACTATATATTGACCACGTCAAACTTACTGCTTTCCACATAGGATATGCTTGTCACTAAAGATGGTGATACTGTTAACAGAAATGGTACATACAGCTACAGTTACTCAGATTAACAAACAAATGGTTTTCCTCTGACACTGAGCCTAGACAAGACAACTGCTCTGTGTTGAAATTCAGCAACCACTGATCATCATCAATAATCATTAATCTGTGCCACAAAACTGCTGGTTATAACTGCATCATAGACCCCTGACGTCTTCTTGTCATGAGAAAACATTTATAATTGATAAGTATTCACTGATCTAGACTGACCAAACTGTCCATGTATGCTTAGCACGTCTACTTTGTGCTACAGTGACATACACCACTATCACCAGGTCATGCTTCCTTTCAGGCTGGTTTACTGTGAGCACACAATAGGTTATACTAGTGACATTTAGTCTACAATAAGTCAGCATGAACTCACAGCGTGTGCGTCAGAATAAATACTGAAAAAAACCCACTACATATACTGTGCCCCAAGGGATGCCAAATATTACTTACAAAACAGCTACAATTCATTACAGTTATTGGTTATTTCATCCATCATACATGACCATCAACCACTTCATCAATGATCCACTCAAGGCTCCAGTAATCAAAATATCAAAATATGCAGTAAATGACACCATTTCTTTACTTCCTCAACCCTCAATATTGGTCCTGGGATCCCTAAAAGTCAATAACTGAAGTCCTCTGCCCCCCAGGTGGTATCCTGAGAATTTGTGTGAGGTCTAGTTTTCTCTTTGAACAAACTCATTTCACAAAGGGGCCAAGGTACAAAAACTGTTTTAAGATTATCTAAAAGCTCAGATTACTCTGTGAAATGTACCCCACATTATATGTCATATAGGCCTGTATCCAAAGTGCTAAATTGTGGCACTCAGCTAGCCACTAACACAGGAAGATATTGTGTGTTCTACACCCAGCTACTGATGGAAATGGGTCGCACATCTTCTTCTGACCAACAAGAGGGTTTATCACATCCTCTTACTTATCACCCCAAACATGACATCAGCTGGCCTGTGGCTTCATAATGAATAACTTTTTTTTACTGAATGTTGTCAAATTACACTAATTAAAAGTTTTCCTTACCAAATGCATGAGAAGTATCTGGACAAAAAAAACCCTGAAAAACATTCACTAACAATTAAGGCCAAAAAGTAGGGTTTTTTCATATTGCTACATGCTGAACAAGGTTCATGTCACTAACAAGCTAGATGAAGTGATTAATTATAGCCAGGAAACTCTCTCTCACAGCTATGGGAAGTGTAATATTTCAAGTGGTCATGTTGTCACGTTTTCTAATGCATTCATATGAACCAACCATTTCACGTGCATCTACACCTCGCATATCTTGAAACTAAAAGTTGACCCCAGAATAATAATGATTCCTCCATGGGTGCTGTGCAACATAATGACAACATTTCCTGTCCTGTCCTGTCCCACTATCACTACTGCAGCTGTGGTATTTCCTATATCCCGTGTCATCCTCTTTGCTATCACCTAATGCTTTACCACAAGATCCTCTGTTGTAGTTACACCTTAGCTCTCATCTCATCAAGGCTGGCTCGAACAGTCAGGAAAAAGATCCTTTTTCATTGATCACTTTCTATAGGAATGCCCTGATTCCTGTAGGTCATGAAAATAAGCTGCTATAGAAATAATTGTTACAAGGCTGCTGTAACAACAGAACAAGTATGCATACGTGCTGCTCCATAAACTCCACTATATTTAAAAGTAAATACTTATTAGTAGATTGTCAACATTTATAATGAAGGAACTTTGCTGGAGACAAATGTCATGTGGACATTTTATTGATTTTAACAAATCTTCATTGAACATTCTTCTAAACCATCAGCCAAGTGAAAAACATCTTCAGTAGATTTTTGTGCCAAAATATCTAATGATCTGAAAATGAGTTCATTGACTGCTATTTCATTATGTACACACAATAAATGACAACAGTACTAAATCGGACATTGTTCAGCACAACAACGCATGCTCAACCCCTAGCCTGTTACAAGGCAATCAGGAAACAGTTTATTTCAAAACAAAACAAACACAAAAACTAACTGCTTGGTTAGTTAGGCATGCCACGTAATCAGTTAGAAATGATACATTCAATCATGTTTGAGACATATAACTGATAACATATTGTCAATAAGGGCACCAAATAAGAAGTCTGTGTAGAGCTAAAAGAAAATGATACATATATGCTTGCTTCGTTAGGCTTGTGTACTGGAAAGATGAATGCAGAAATACTGCTATAGACCATTATGTATCCACCCACCCTGCATGAGGACACCTGATCATGGATAACCACACTCGGTCACACAGATTCCCTCAACGATTCAGAGAGGGAACATCAAGCACCATCTCTTAACATCTTTTGATTTTACACTGCAGTGGGAATCGAACCACTGATTCCTAGTGTATAATCAATCTACTCTCCCAGTGAAGTAGCAGACTGGTTTGACTGAACCTTCCACAAACCAAAATCTTGCAAAAGTGACCAGTTGCATGTACTGCATGCCTTGTAACTGTTTCCAGCCATGAAAGGTGTGATTGCTCCTGAAGACAGTAGGTATGACTGTGAGTACTGGAATCAATACCAAGTCCAGACATTCTCAGTGAGCAGCACATATGGCCTGCAATCTCTGGCCAGCCTCCTACATGAACCACTCTCCAGATGGCAGCAGTGTTCAGGATTCAGGACCGTAATGTGTCAATCCAAGGTCACTGTAAGTTATATCACCAGTATAGTGTGGAAGCTCTCTTCATGCCAACAAAGTCTTAGACGTAACTAAAAAGTTTCATATATGAGCATAAAGATTCAAATTTATCTCCTTAGTATATCTGGAATGCTATTTTGAATTATATTTGGGATCAATTATTAAATCATTAGGCTAAGCAAAAAATGTGAAATGTTTCTCGAGCATTGGCACGTCACTTTTGTTTCTGTGTGGAACAATTTCTTATTGCCATTTCAAAAAAATAATTTTGACTTGGCCGCATCCCCATCATCCATTTGTCCAATACAAGAGTGAGTGTCTGTATGAACGAGCGTGACTGAATCTGCAGTTTATTAACATGTGCTAAACTTCCCAAGCTGTATTTCTGACAGAATCAAATAAAAATGGGTTCCTCCCTTGTCACTTTTTTTCTATCAAAAATTAAAAACAAAGTCCTACTGCCCTCGTCACTTTTGAAAAAAATGTGATTGAGAAATATTTAATTTTTTTATGCAACCTTATATGTATTAATGAAGATATGAAAAGAACTGAATGTTTTTTTCCTTACAAAATCTATAATCTAATATAGATAAGAGGCAAGTATACAGCAAGTCTCGACACTAGCACTTATCAGTGAGTCACATCACTAACTACACTGAGACGTCTCTGATTAGGCAGCTTGGTTGAACCAGTTTCACTTACATTATTACAGTACAATAATACACATTTACACTGAGTGAGTGAGTGAGTGAGTGAGTATGGTTTTATATATTCAGCACTATTCTAGCAATATCATGGCAGGGGACACTAGAAATGGGCTTCACACATTGTATCCCTGTGGGAAATCGAACCCGTATCTTCGGTGTGACACGTTAAAATACAACAACTATGCTACCCCACTTACCCAAAACACTTACAGGAAGCAGTTTCAATCATGAACTGAAGTAAACAGAATACTGCATTAAGTTGAACCACGTGACATCACAAATGAATTGTGAAAACCTACGACCTAATGAATGCATCCACAAAAATTGTACCAGAGAGCGCAATCTGAGTGAGAGCTTATCATGACCATGAAATAACCGCTGACCTACCAAATCCCCCAACACCCCCATTTTTTACTACGTGTGTTAATCAATGTGGTGGGTGTGTGGTGTTCCAGCATCCGTGATAGGGAGAAGTTGTACAATGATTTCATGTGTTATGTCACCATGTCTCCTCTCTAAAGCAAGATTACATCAATACATCCTTGCCTTGAGTCCTCATTTTCCATATCTTAGCCTGGACTTCAGTTGCGGTGAACTAATTATTCATGACATTACTGATCGAAAACATCACATGAGATGACTTGTGTATCTGGAATGCAATCAACCCTGTAACCTACTACCATTTACATTACCCTTGGAAAATATGTTGTGTGCTTGCACGAAAATATAACTCATTGAATTACATTCAACACTAAACAGAATGCAAATCTTTAAAAATCCTATCAATATTAATCTGATCACCACACTAGTATCTGTGCCAGGGACACTTTATACACATGGGATTCAACTGCATGCTGAAGTTGACATCAAGAAACACCTACAGAAGTTTGTCATAATTGGCTTCATGAGTCAGAATCATTAACTGTCAATTTAATTTGTGGCATGAGGCAATAAAAATTGTGTTGGCAGAGACAAACATGTGACTGTGCAACACCTGTTAAGATGCATGGAGATGTGATACAGGTTGTATACCATAGCATAGCTGCTGTTGGTGACATCAGTCCTAACATGGTTTAACACACCACATTGAATATTCATGTGGAAAAGAGCATCCTTAAACAAGTGTGTTACTGAAATTCGTTTTCATATTTGAACTCATAAATACTGCATGCACTAAAACTGATTCACATTATTCAGTACTCTGATGGACGCTAATCATTATTGTTGAAGCCTGATATTTTGACAGAACGGAATTATTCAGTGATTTAAAGAGCATATTTATCATGATGACCTTATGTGTGGTTCAATCTTCAACCTGTTGTCAACAAAGGAAGAAATGAATGATCAATGTATTCATTGCTTTACTTGTTAATCTAATTTCCTTGCTTTGAACCTGAATGTTACAGGAAGTTCTATGAGAGCAATCTGTCACTTGTTGAGAGTATTCTACCTAATCAGTTCATATTTAAGGGGTTGTCACTAGTTTCAGTAGGTTGTAGTCTTTGTCAAAACAGGTATTAGTTTCAGATATATGGTCCAGACAAACAAACCACAACTAACAGTCCTAATCAAGCTTGGTCCTCGTAAAGTGGGAAAAGTAAAAGTGAAAAAATAATAATCCCAAATAGCAAAAGGCAGCAACTGACAGTGACAGCAGTATGTTCAAAGTCTCATGAATGAATACCTCTTGTTTCAGAGACACAATCCCAGCAGAAAATGATCTGGAACAGACAAATAAGCTTTTTGCCACACCTCCCATACATCCCGAGGGACACCAAAGGCAGATGAAACATGCTGTAGTTAACCACTGGAAACTGACAATGTGATGATTGTGAACTATATCAGTCGATGACAGACACCAAAGGCAGACGAAACATGCTGTAGTTAACCACTGGAAACTGACAATGTGATGATTGTGAACTATATCAGTCGATGACAGACACCAAAGGCAGACGAAACATGCTGTAGTTAACCACTGGAAACTGACAATGTGATGATTGTGAACTATATCAGTCGATGACAGATACCAATGCTTTCTCCACAACTTTCAGTTACCCAGTGACAGCACTATGTATCCTGATGACCTTAAACCACCAGGACATATATATCTACAGTCACCAATTTCAATATATGACAAACGATAGCACTTTGAGGCACAAAGAAACAACCCATTGGTACATAGCTGGATGTGTATTCTTTCTCTATCAACATTATTAAAGTTCTTCTCTATTAATGGTTCTTCTATAGTGTACATAACCTGCAAGAAAGCAACTTAATTCTAAAATAGGCATTTGAAGTCTGTAAGTAATCAACTGTGTTAGGTATTGTTGTTCTGGAGGCGATAGATCCCACAACTTACCAAAGGTACTGTCATCTCCAAGATCCCTGCCATGTTTGATCATGTGTTCTCCCAGGATTCCTTCTGGTTGTGGATATGGAGCCACCTTACCCTGGCCTCGCACTTTTGATATTGCATTCATTGTGGATAACTTTGCTCTTGATGCTGAAAACAACAAGTGTAGAATTGAGCACAGTTCATATATCCCGCTTCCCACTTTGGGACATGGATATGACTGATATTGATACATAATGTGACAAGGATCAGCAGCTCACAAAACTTTCTCCTTGACTGTACTAACTTTATATATATGTTAGGTAACAGTTTTACCATGTACACCTTTATATGCATATATGAAATGAAGAAATTAACAATTAAAAATCAATCAGAACTGTATTTGTACTTACGACATGAACAAAACAAACTATGTAGATACTGAAAAAAAATCACATGTTGATAACATCCAGGAAATAACTAATCTAGATACATATTGGTACACACACTTTGAATAATCACATTTTGCAAATAAACAGAACATGGCATATCTCTGGGTCATGATTAACTTGTGCATTAAGTTTGGTGAACCTAGCATATACAGTTTCGGTGATATGCTGCGGCCACGTAACCACCAAAGATATTTTGCACCAAGTCATGTTTCTATGGAAAACTTAGTAAAAGGCACATCAATGGGTAATGAGTAACATCTGTGTGAAGTTTGGTGAACCCTGGTTCAGGAAGGACATATGGACTGAACGCTATATACCCGTTACGTTTTAGTGGTGATATAAATATAAATGCTTCAGGATATCTGATCCGAAACGGAGGAAGTCCAGAGAACATTGGTTCTTGTGCTGCAACTAGTGCTAAAATATTTGTTAATCAGTTCATCAAAATCGTCAAAAACAATGTGCCTTCTGCATTTAGTCCAAGTCAGTGGCATTACACATAATTCAGCTGTACAGTGGACTGCAAATGATCAAGTCTTGGTCAGGGCATAATTTGTAGTTGTTAGCACATATACAATGGCCTGTAAATAATCAAATCTGGTCCAGCCACACCAGTGGTTGTTAGCAGATATAGGCCTGTATATGATCAAATCTGGCCCAGCCACACTGGTGGTTGTTGGCAGATATACAATGGCCTGTAAATGATCAAATCTAGTCCAGCCACACTGGAGGTTGTTACCAGATATAGGCCTGTAAATGATCAAATCTGTGAAACAGACTCAGACAGACACTCCAGCACTTAGTGGCAGGAGTAGTGATCCATGAAATCAAGGAACACACACTAAGGACATATTGTGACTACTGTAGCATATTTAGTCATGGTGGTTGGGGGATCTATCCTGCTTTGAATAACCAGTGGGAAATAGTCTTATGACATATAACAAAATGAAACAATGCCAAAATAGTAGCTTTTGTACTACAATCATGAGCAAATATCACATCATACAAAGAAAAACTTGTTTTATCTAAGAAAATGGATGCTAATCTATTTGAGATGGTAAATGTTGATCAGTATATAATCATGTCTGGACTAGGCGAACCAGTGATAAAACAGTGAAGCTAACCACCTTGGCACAATGACACCCGATGAACAAGTCACAGAGTGCACTTACATGCACTTGTCATTTAAAAATACAGTTCGTTCTACCACCATGTATAGTGTAATAAAGCACACTTTTGCCCTGAACTATTATAGTTAAAGCAGGAGGATGCTTGCGTCCGATTTGCTGATAAAGTATTGTCGGCGCCTTTGATCTTTTACCGAAGCATCTTAGAATAAGCAATACAAAGTTCATATCATGAGACTCCAGCAGGGAAACATCCTGATGAAGACTTAACAGTGTGATGTCATCAATAATTAATTATTCATATTATTATTATTGTGACAAACAAGAATGAATGGTGTGTAATTTATACAAATGCAACTGACTAAAATTAGATAAATGCCTGAAACATCAGACCAGCATTTCTCTGAAAAGGCATGGCCCAATACAACAAGTTCCTATCTCATGCAGAATTATTGGAGTTGTTTTATGACACGCCTGCAGGGATTGGGAAAGGCAGGGACCTTGGGCCATTTTGTACATAATAACAAGATATGGCCCATTAAAATTTTGAAGTTTACTATTAGGCAGTGGCCCATTCTAAATTTAGAAAATGGCTAATAATCCTGAAAACTGTCTAATGCCAAATCCCTGCTGCTGGCCTGATGGACACATGTACACACCTGGGTTTGGCTGGAGGTATTCCTGGGTTTTGATGATAAGGTCATCCACCAATTTTCCCATAATGTCAATCTTCTGCAAAACAAAAGAGAAAAACAATTAGTCCGAGTGAATATTGTTTCCTACCCCAATCAGCAATATTTCTTCTGTACCAGCATGTCCGTGTGTGTATGAGTTCCATGACCAACCACTGATTACATGATCCACAGGACAAGGCACTGTAGTGTGATGACACACAATCAGTAGGGTCGCACACCCTCGTATTTGGTTGTCAAAATAAAATAACAGAAAGGGATACTATACCTCATAAGCTGTCCCCAGACGGACAATACATGGAACAATTACATAAAGGTATGATGAACTCTTTGATTATAATACAATAACCATTGAAAAACTCAAATATTTCTCAGACTATTAATCTGTCATGTTATCAGCAACTGTTGGGAATTTAGTTCTCAGTTAAAAATTGCAATAAAGAAGAAATTGTTTGCACTTTTGTCCACCGACAGATATGATATAAATTGTCAAACCACAGATATGTCACAGTACATTCAGATATAAACTGGGCTTCATGAATGTTCTTGCTGCATGTCTGGCACTAATTAAGGGTTTAATCAATACAGCTCATTGGAACTGGGTGTTTATAAATATTCAGTTAGATTGGTCAAGACAAGTAAGGAAGGTACAACATCAATTGATCATAAATTCCATAACTTGCCACACTTTGGGAAAACATAAAAAATGCATGTGTCAGATCTTGTCAAAACTCAGATAACTTATAATCCTTTTGCAGGTTCCCTGAAACAATTTGTCGCTGGTGTTCATCCACCTATATCTGTATATAGAGAAGGATTGCTGCACTCAGACAAGGAAATATCAATGACATTACCAATTTAGTGTTCACCTCCTGTTATCTTTGAGAACAGTCATATTCTTTAGTAATTTATAAACAGTAACTTGATATAAGGTATCATGTTGTCTATACTGAACACCTTACACAAAGCATCTAATTAGTTGAGAAATAACTGGCAGGGTATATGTGCAAGCCAGTATAGGACAATGGTAACGGTCTCTCTCGGAATATAACATGGAGGTGTTCTGTCTATATATTCAACAATGTACCAAAATATTGCTGTGAGCACAGTTTCGAAACCTATGATATAAAACTGCAATCTGCTATAGTCAAAGCATGCTGTTGTTTTCACCTTCCTGAACAAAGCCCAAGCTACTAACTATTAAAACTCACAAAGAAAATCATATGGTTACATAAGAGATGCACTGAAGGTATCCAGAGTACTCCGTCCCCACCCCATCTGCAATACATTCTGACAGCAAAGACCAATAGTAAACAATATTCCATACTGTCATGCAACAGAAAGTAAACATCTACCGTACTGTGTTGAAATGCTGGAGATGTTAAGGAATGCAAATGAATGGGTGGCACTGGCACTTATCTTACCTCGTAAATGTCCTTTTCTGATTGGCTAAGTACTCCTCTGATATTTTCAATGTATTCCACTTACAAGTGAGGTACATTTGAAAGTACTCTGCTGCTCATGGCAAGCCATTCTGTACTTTGTGGTAGTATTTCTTTATTTTGAATAACACTGAATCACGCATGATGCACGGAAATACTGATGTTTTGCGAGTGCAAACCAATGGAAGGGAGTTAACTCTAAATCTGTTTTATGTGTCACCTGCAAAATGTAGCGACAGCTATAAAAATTTGCTTCACAATCCAATAAAAAATTTTAACAAAACATTCAAATGTAGTCCCTGTGAATATTACGAGGGAGAATTACACTGAGCCGACTTTACTTAGACAACACCTGCAGGCAAAACAGCAAGATCCAAGATTCGAATAGTTCGATTCACACAAGTTGGCTGAAGTGTATGATCTGATACTCATGCTTCAAACAGTTCAAAATTAACATTGAGGTGTTTGATAAGATAACCACATTGTTCACTGGTCCCTTGGGGTTCATGGGGTTCAAACATCAAGGGCACATCAACCCATGTCCCTCTTGTGACCACTGAACAACTGAATGTCTTCATGTTTTCTTTAGATCAGTTAAACTTCCTTCTGTTGATTATGTCTTTACATGACAACAGCAAAAACAGAAACAGAACATTTAAGATGTGAACCTGAAACTAAAATTCAGGTATTACCAATGTGAAAGGTAGATTAGATGGGAGATAACTACTACTAGCCAAAGACAAATATGCACACAACTTACTCCAACGTCCTGGTTCCCTAGTGATAGCAAACATTCAGTGGTATATTCAGGAAGTAAACTGACTGAGATTCAAATATTCAAATTTGAAAACACTGAAATGACATAAATGAAACGGGTTGTGTGGATGTTAAATACAACTGTCGCATAAATCAAAATATTATCATGAAAATGTAATAGCGAGGTAACTGTACTGCATACACTGTGTTACAGGTATATGCATTGTGGTATGTATTGCAACATGTCTTGAAGTATTAGACAGGATTATGACAACTCTTACCAAAACACTGAAGTACATACTACCAAGCATGGTCAGTCACTGATTTCACTGGTGTTGGGAAATCACAACATGAGAGAAAAATCACCTCAATGCTGTTGCCCTGTTATTATTTGTTAATGACTAATAGAGAAGAAATTAGGTTGACAAGAACAGAAATTTTGATCTCTCTTTCCCAATGTACCCTAAATATGACAAGATATCCTTACATGCATCAATTGCACTACATACTGAATTGCACCAGTATCACAGTGCAATGAGACAGTATACAGATGTACTACAACTGGCACTTGGCAATCTTGTAAGTGATGATGGAACAAATATACTTTCTAACTTTACTAATGCCACGTACAAGGTTTGTTTAGTGCAGTGCATGAGCTGCATAATGTAAATGTAAATATTGGGTTGGCTGCACCATCACGAAAACATAGGACACTCAGATGTCACAAACTTTCATCCTTTACATGGTACAACAAGGTATTTTTTCCAAAGTTAATCAGTTTCAAGTACTAAAACTACTATTACACTGACTTCAGCCCATTGTACCCAAATAAGAATCAATCCACAATCTAAACTTTGAGCACTGAACTAACACCATCATCCAGTCTTCACACTCTACTACTAGGCTCACCCTCTAGGCTAACTCAGGTGACCACCCCCTCTCTGAAAGGTAGCCATGGTTACCAACTCCAAGAGACAAGCCCTCTCTACAAGGGTACCCCTGGATACCAATACTAAGTGATAGGCCATCCCTAGATGTGTTCCCCCCGGACGCCAACTACAAGAGACAAGCCCAATCTCCAAGGACCTCTAGTTACCAATTCAAAAGAGATACCCATCTCTACAAGGCTTTCCCTGGTGACCAATTACAAGAAACAAGCCTATCTAAAAGCACATTTACAGGCTTCAGTGCCAAAAATAGTACAAATATTCTCTGGTTACTTAAACCACTTAGTTCAGTTCAGGAGATGTTTGTAATTGTCCTTGGGGCATAGATTATCTCCCACACTTCCCATCCCCAACAAGCTATCACCCCAATACACTGTAGTACTGGAGACAGGCTCTGACTTAACATTGATTTCAGTGGCCATTTCTTTTTTAACAGATGAAATTTGTCACAAAATTAAAGAAAATTCAACCTGATTTTAAGATCAATAATTGATTACAACAGAAAATGTTGTAACAAATGCCCTGCATGGCCTCCAAAGCTATGATTAAAACAGATTACTTGTGTAGAGCTATTCTCCCAAGTAGTCTCCTGTCAATAAGGACCACTTCAAAGGTGCTCATGTGGGGTTGGCTCGTCTTCATCACTGGGCCATCTTCTACAATCACATTAGAATAATTGTATCTATGATATCATCAACAGCTGAGTGTATGGCATGCTGTAAGACTGTAAGGTCTAATGGGAGTGGGCAGCTCCTCTGGAATCCCACTGACCCAAACGAAGACTGATTCAATAACCAAGACATATCTCTATAAAACAGCTACTGTTTCACCTCTTCAAATCAACCTAGAACAAAGGACATGGCCTTGAAATCATAATTGATTTTTAAACCTCACTTTCGAATTTCTATGCCATACAGACAGCCATTGCAACTGGAACATGGATAAAGAAAACTTTGCACAGGAGAGGAATCTTAATCTTTAACATATTCCTGTGTCAACCTGTAAAATTTGCACTTAACAGATCTGCTCACTTCCTATCACAGGTGAGACGCCAGAGCTCATCAACATGTTGATAAACTTGTCTACTGATATCTACAGTGTTACTGTTAGATCATCTTCAAAGCTAAGTCAAGTGAAATACCATGAGGAAAAACTTTATCTGATCCAGGAAGAGACTGCCACTTCAAACTGCACATGTCCACATAACATAGTGGTTAACTTTAACTACACAATATACAACTAAAAAAGTTGAAGAACACCAGATTCTTTTCACATGTCTGGTGTATTTGTCATCACAGTGCAGTCTTCCACTTGTGCTTGTACTGTACTGGGTTTTGAGAAGGATAAAATACAAAAAATATCTGGCATAGTCAACAATATGCACACTTCCATGAGAACATGTGAGATTAGTGCTGAGGTCAGCTGACTGAACAGCAAGCATGTCCCGGCAGTATTTTAATATTTCCCACAATGGACTAGAACAGGAAAGCATGCTTTACATCCAGTCAGATGTCAATGGCAGGATAAAAGGAAAACATTCTGCATGAAAGTGCTTCATTGTTCTGGGGCAATACCTGACTTTGCAGCTTGCCTAATATATGACCCCTTGTTGGAGGTCTTTTTGAGACAAATTCACATTGAGCTTTTAAATAAAGGTGGACACTTCACTTCCTCTTATTTGACTAAAAATACATCCTCAGGACAAGATGGAATGTTTAACTCTCTCACACTATAGCTAGCTACTTTCTATAGACCAGTTGCAAGAAAGAATGCAGAGAAAATTCACAAAAAAGAGTGTCTATATTATGGTAATAATACAGAGGGTAAACATGTTGAAACTTGTGGTGTAATAAAAAACTTATATCAGATAGAGATAGAACTGAGGCTATTTTGATAACAGTTAAGAATTGTATAAATATGGTAGCTTAGCACTGATGGCTGGAAGTGGTCATGGGGGTCCTTTGTGCAGTTGAGTAACTGACAGGATTAACCCAAGGAATTCATTCAAGTTGATGTACAGATGGTAGGTGGGACTTCAGCCTGAAACCACAGCATTCAGAATGTAGTGTGTTTGACAGAGCAAGTGAGTGATGGTGTGAGTGAATGTTTTTTTATGCCACTTTCAGCAAAATGCAAGTACTATCACTGCATGATTGCTGTGCCTTCAGCATGACAAACAAATGCTTTAACCACATGGCTACAAAACCACACTGACAATCTGTAGACAAAACTAGACAAACTAGACAATCTGAAGAACTTTCCGTGTTGGTTATATTCTATTCACAAATGCATTGATCTTGATCTAGCAACATCCCAGAAATATAGCTGCAAGGACACCAGCAATATGTTTCACTCACTTAACCCATGTGGAAGAGTCAAACCTGGGACTTCGAAAAAAAAACACAAGCAAAAACTTTGACCATTAACAGCCTTTACACAAAAGATGAAAGAAGGCACAAGGTCCTTGCATAGAGCTCAGGTCACAAATCAGTTGAAGGTAAGCAATGCTGAGCTCGGAGAGTCTTTGTTTTTATCACTTAAGTCCTGCCCCATAATGTAAAGCAAATGTGGTCTCACCTTAGGCAAGTGAATTTGTTTAAACATGCCTCTGTTCACCCAGCAGAAAATGGGTACTCTGTAGGGTAAGTCATGTGACTATAACCTTCTAATGCCTCACAGGCAGCTTGGGTCATCTGGGGCAATAATGAACTGTCTGTTTGTATGTGCCTCTAGCATGCACTTGATGTAAATGGAATTTAGTGCTATAGAAGCACATTATTATTAGTAACAGGAAATTTTAGCATCAAACTTATACGGAAGAAGAAATTAGAACCTTCAGTATCAGATGCTTAGCCCAATAGCACTGAAGGCAACACATGTACAACTGTAAGCTTTTTAGTCAGTTCATTCCTAGTCCTAAACACATCACTAATATTACATTTCTACATTTGAAGCTATTAGCTTGAACTGATGCCGAAAAAATAACAGCTAATATGCAGTGAGGTCACTGTAAGCAGCTGATGGAGTAAGCTGCCATGCTTGTGGAGAGAAGGAAAGTGGTTCCCATTGGTCTGGTGGTTTGCTGCAATACTTCACAGTCAAACTCGACTGAGGCTGGACATCTTCCCACCACTGTAGACACTGGCAATGTATGAAGCTCATCATTATCATACATACTACAGGTTTCTGCGACCTTGGACACAGACACTAATCTGATATGACCAATTTGACCTAGTAATCACATGATCAGGCTTTCAGACATATATTTGCTTGATGTTTCACACAAATTTGATGGTACTAACTCTTTATTGCTTGTTACAAAGATGTGACTAAATTTGATACATCGGACATATGATGGGACCTTCCAGTAATTGATACTGACAGCAACAATCCACACTGTTGGGCTATACAGTGATATACAACAGTCTGCCAGATCCATCTGATTGGCTCTTGTGACCAATCAGGTCAGTGACATTCACTATCATGCCTTGACCCCGGCCCCTGAAAAAATTATGCTATGGCACATCAAGTTTTCTTCTCCTGCTTCCAGGAATCCCCTTTTCAAACTGTCCTAAAACCACGGCCACTCATTACTGCCAAATGCTGACATGTTAATACAAGCTAATCAATGATATTGGCACATCTTATTATCTGGGAGGTCAATGATGGGGTCACACTAGGACTGAGCTTCCACTGTGACGTATCACTGTTACAGTCACCAGTTTTTATGTAAACACATTAGCAAAACAAGCACAACAATAAATGTCACACTATACATGCATGATACACTCTAACTACAATATGTTAATAAAATTGGATATCACCGCTGGATGGATGCGTTACATTGTCAGTCATAACAGAAATAGATATGACAACACCATTATACTGTGTTTGGGACAGCATCTCTAGATCAACTATCTGTACAAAAGATTGTGGGGCTCATGAAATCAAATTCAGGAAGAGCCATTGGCATAGCATTGATACACATCAGACAAAAGTGTTTCCTTTCTATCTTGTGGTCATAGTCTACATAAATACATATTCATTATTCAAGGTTTATGGTGTCTATCTGAATACACAGATAGTCTGTGGGGCAAATCACTGCTTGATAAAGAGCAGGGCCCATATTATAAACAGTGATATTACCATCACTTCCATTGTAACTCCTACATGAAACTAACTGGAAACAGTCAATACAGGTTACAGGTACAATTTCTTTGTACAACTGGGATGCACCTTATACTAAATGTACAGAGCATGTTCCCCTATGTACTTACTGCTACTTGTACAAATCTCCTAAAAGCACAATATCCTGATAGTCACACTGACTATGCTGAGGGTAACATAAAGTCTAGTAGAATTGCATACATTTTATGAATTTTGGTGAATTAATGTTTGAGGTTACTGTCTAACACTAGTGTCATTAAAGAAAAACTAAACTTCACTGAAAATCTGAATCAGTTCAACACAAATTTGCTTATGTGTTAACACCTTCTTCTGACGTATATCCAGCAGTTGATTCTTGAGTGATGTAAGTACAGAAAATCAATGTCTGAGCATCAGAAAGGCTACTAGCAGCTACATTTAAGCCTAGACTGGACATGCAACATTGGAGCACAGACCCCTTTTAACTACCTTTACTGTTGAGCATTGGCAGTAAATACAATCTGTGAACACTGAGCAACATGAAAGCTGAAAGTGAAGTTGTCACCTCGCATTAGTTGTGTGCAATGCTTCATCTACTTTCAGTTTTAAAGAGGATACTAATGGTGAGTTTTCATCATACTGAAAGCCAGTTTTGACTGTTAGTATACAAAACAAGAGTCATTATAAGATGACATATCCTCCCGTCCCCCACATATTTGAAAGGACAAATCATCTAACAGTTACTTATTGTGTTTTTAGACCAAGTCAGAATTGTTTCTATGGAATTCATGAAAAATATAAATGCCACATATCTGTAATCAGAAAAAGTCACCATTTCAAGATCTGTCTCACATATCTGCCAAGATCTTTTGAAAGATATGAAACTATTTTCGAGCTGTGCTCCGGAAACGGAAGTCAGCAACGTGTTCATGGAAAAGAGAAAATAATACATCATAAAAACCTGTAAATAGCAAAAGGCACCACTTTGGGGTCTGCCATCGTCAACTATATCCCCCGGCAAGTAATGTGGGGGGATAACAAGTAGCAGTTAAAGCATTATGATGAAATGCTTGATCAATATCTGCCTGGACTGATGATGAGCTGTAAGATTCTAGCTGTCACAAAAGAGGATCATAATATGTCTCCCTAAATATATTATATGTGGCTCTGTTGCACAGATTCAAGTCGATGCTTAACCACAGTGGCTAAATATTGTCTATAATTTAGACCTCCAACTTTGATGGTTCTGCATGTATCATGTTCACTGACATGAAAGTAACTTCATATCTGGCACACTGACATCTTATGGGTGTCAGAGCAGCACTTAGCTGATGTTTTGTCACTAGCCATAATAGTGCTAGGATTTAAGCAAAGAAATAATACAAAAACACAGATTTAGGTCTCCTCTACTTCAAAATGATATCAAAGAAAACACCAGGAAAAAGTCTGCCCCCAAAATACAACCACCAATGAGTTCATTGTGTATACTAGTATTGTTGGTTTATTTGATCTTGACAATATGAAGATCTATCAATGAAGATCCAAGACAAGTCAGTCTTTTCATATCTCGATGTAGTGTATTTCATTGTCAGTCAAGCCATGTCTTTAAACATGAATATCTTTCACATTACATAGACAAGCAGTCACAAACTGCTGTAAGTCATTTATGCAGCTATCAAACAATCAACATGCCACATACCAACAATAAAATGACTGCATCAAATTGTATTGTTCCCGATCGGACACTGTAGTTTTCTCTCCCACTTGAAGCCCTACTTCAAAACAGATATAGCCTGCTTAAGAAGTGATAGGTTTCTGGACAACACTGCATACCACTCTGATGGATCTGAAAATATTTAACAATGGCATTGGATCTCCACTGTTAGAATGCTCTGAAATTCATAGACATGCACCTCTTGCTACAGAACTTAGGAATATGATTAGGTTTTCCTGAAAATGACGCAACAAATCAATGGCATCAGTGAAACCTATGACTAAATCTGAAATACTTCTAGTAAACATCAGTCCTAAACTGAACCATGAAAGATGATTAATCAGACTTCCTTGTCTCCATTTCATGCTCCCACGATTGTAGCACAAAGGCCATGGCTCCAAGGTCATGGTGCTGACCGCATGGCACCTAGGGCTCTTTAGCTTCAAAGTAGAGATTGTCATAAACTTAGGGGCCCAAACGCATGCATGTCTATCCAACAGACACTTGCATAAACTTTATTGTTGGAATGTTCTTACTTCTTGAGTTTGACGATGAGTTAGGACTTGCATCTATATTTGTGTTACTGTCAGTCAGAATGATGAATACATGGACCTAAACCTGAAACCTGTACAACAATGACCCCATTTTCTTCATTTTATAAACATCACTTGTGACCAACCAAACATTAGACAGAGGGAGCAAGTTTAGTTTTAAATTAGCCTTCAGCAATATTCCAGAAATATGACAGTGGAAACACCAGAAATGGGTCCACACATTGTACCCATGTGGGGGCACAAACATTAAAATGAACTGAGAAGTAAATATGAATATCTTGCTGTCACATTTTCAACCTCCAACACTTGTTGCAACTGTATATATTTCAGAAATAAGGTCAGCTAGCAGACAAAGACTCAACCCTATTGAAACATACATGTACAAGATACTTGTGACAGCATTTTCATTATGCCACATATTTCATGTTAGCCAAATTGATATGCACAAAATCCTGTCCCTTGATACAGGTCACTAGGCAACTCATAAATGCTGTATCAAGTGACATTTCTGTATCAAAATGTCTGGCAAGCATTCCTTGCCATAAAAACAGTGTTACAAAAGAAGAGTCATCAGAAGATGACATATCCTCCCAGCCCCCACATATCTGAAAGGACAAATCATCTGACAGTTACTTATTGTTTTTTTAGTCTAAGTTTGAATTGTTTCAATGGAATTTATGAAAAATATAAATGCCATATATCTGTCATCAGCAAAAGTCACCATTTCAAGATCTGTCTCATATATCTGCCAAGATTTGTTGAAAGATATGAAATGGTTTTCGAGTTGTGCTCCAGACGCAAAGCCCATCCCTCCATTTTGAAACTAAGGCCGAAATGTGTCCATGGAACCAAGAAATTAATAAATCACAAAAACCTGTAAATACCAAAAGGCACCACTCTGGGGTCTGCCACACATATCTACCAAGTTCTATTGACAGATGTTAAGAAGCTTTTGAATTCTGCTCCTGAAACAAAACACACCTCTCACTTTTGAGATTAAATCCGAAATGTTTCCATGGAAACCCAGAAAATATACGAAATTACAGAAACATGTACATAGCAAAACGCACCACTTTGGGGTCTGTCACACATATCTACCAAGTTTTGCAGAAAAATATTGAACGGTTTTTGACTCCAGAAATGAAGTCCACCCCACCATTAGATAACACCAAAATGTTCCATGGAAAAACAAAAAAATTAAAAATGCCAAAACTGTGTAAATAGCACAGGTTGACACTATGATATATAGCAAGTTTGGTCTAAAACTATTGAACGGTTTCTGAGTTAAGCTCCAGAAACACAATGATTACAGACGGACAGATGGGCAGACAGACATATGAGGCGTCGACTATATCCACCCGCATTAAATGCTGTGGGGATAATAAAAATGCCCAGACTGCATAAATAGCAAAAGGCACAACTACAGGATGAGATTAAAATATCTATCAAGTTTGGTCTAAAAATATTGAATGGTTTCTGAGTTAAGCTCCGGAAACAAAATGATTACGGATGGACAGGCGGATGGGCGGACAGACAGACAGACGAGGCATCTATCTGACAACTTGTTTTGCCTAAAGGCTGCTACTTCACACTCCACAAATAGCCCTGACTCCAGGGAAGTGACCTGTGACCAGTTCACCCCATCTATAGAACCACTCATGTGGTAAACCCACCTGTACCTCAGTCCACCAATAAAAACCAGTGTATTGATCAGTCATCTACAAAGCCTTTAAGAAGAATAATACTGAACTGATATTGAAGATTTCCTCATTAGTTACACTTGAATGACTCGATAAAAACTCATTCTGAGCAAATAAATAATGTCAATACCACAAGGTGCATGTGGGCAGGTATAAAACAGCTAACAAAACAATTAAACACTGATGAATATTTTCAAAAATGTTCAAATAAGACCTATTACTCAAGTAATTACATTTACATAAATGCTTCAGCAATACTAGCTGAGATAACAATACAAGTATCTTAACTCTTTCCACACCTGTCAACCAGAGGCATATACTGCTATGACTCTGAGTTCCCAGAGACTCTGAGATGGAGCCTATGTTTATCAAGGAAAATACCTGCTCATAAATCATTATTACTACTACATGTCATACACCATTTGAAAGGTCTAATCCAACTGTTTATAAATATGAAAGTTATGTTTTACTATATTATTCACGTAATAAGACTACAACTTAAACAATGTAATTTTTAATGAAAATGCAGGCTTACACGTTGACACATATGTCCAGATATACCCCGAATGAAACAAAAACTGGGGCGATTTTTTTTCCATTTGTAACATGTCATTATATCCCCTTCCCTTTTTCTTTCACATTTTCATTTTTGCACAATCAGAAAATTATTATACAAAAGATTTCTGAAGTAATATGGATGATCGTGTATCTCCCGACATCAGTAACATTCCGTCTGGTAACGTGATACAACAGTGTGAAATACTTCCGTTTTCGAAGGTTCGTTTGAATAACATACGAGGTGACTTGTTTGATGGCAGGTATCGTTCGAAAGCTTTGAACATCAACCATATCACTCCACCCTTACCAAGAGTATTTTCACAGTTGTAAGAAGTGATCTTACTGGATGAAGATTGGTTTCTAATGATGCTTTTTCACCTCAGTCTGCCATAAGGATCGTGATTGGTCAAAAACAGACATGTGACCTATGTGAGACAATCAGATAACAGCAATGGATACTGTCCTCTTAAACTAAAACCTGTTAATTCAGACGTAAGTTTTGGGTACAATCATGCTATTCCGGACATGTTACACAAAAAAATCACCCCCAAAACGTATTATGTGGAACTTATACGACGTATCATGCTAGGTTATGTCCCATGTAAAGAAAGTTTTATGCATGTATTATAGCATTTAACATTATGTCTGAGCGTGAGTTCTGAAGCGACAAAAGCTGAGATGTCACTTGACTTACATTGCACGATTGCACAATAAAGATGAAAATAGTGAGTTAAGATGCTTTTTTGACGACTTTCATGAGTACTGTTGTTGATTTCATTTTTCAGGTTCTTCAGTTTGTTTAATTATTATCTCGAAACATTGTTATTTTACTCTTTGAAAACTTTGATGCGGACCCATTGCCGAAGCATGTGTCCGGGAATTGTGTTTTCATAAAAACATTGTGAAAAATAGTTTATAATTCTAATCCTGTCCATAATAAATAGTCATTTGAAATTTGATAAGTGTTTTCAGACATTGTGAAAAGTGATAGAGTTGATAAAAGAATCATATATAAGTTAGGTTCTGAAAATTATATATCATTTTGATGCAGCTACTGCCTGGTTGGTATACCAGCCCACAATGTTGAATGGGTTAACAAGAGACAAAATGCCACTCAAAACTTCAAAACTGGTCACCCTAACTTTTCACTTGAAGGCCTAATAGTGGGATTTGCCCATGCCACTCGACTGTCCCACTTATTGATGAATCAGGTTATTTAAATTGCCACATCTCTACTTCCTACTTAGCACATGCAACACTATTCTTCACACAACTATCTCAATCTCTGACATTATTTCACACAGCACACATAATTATATCATATTAACTGTGTAGTGAGTTGGACAAACATCCCTGTTTCTGTTTAGAGTATTCCTTTACAAGGGCTTGATGAGAAAGAGCTTATTATTTAGACTGAAGTAAGTTAGTTATAGTACACATAAATCAGCCAGTAATGTCCTTTTATGTCTGACTAGTTTAAATAAAACTTCATTTTATGAACTACTTTCAAGATCCAAAGGTCCCTGTGAGGTTAAATATAATGACTACATATGACATGCAACAATGTCCAAGTAAGTACTTAATGATGTGCATGGTTTGAAAATCCTTGGGTGAGTGAGTGAAATACCATTTTTTTGTGACCAGGTGACAATGAGTCAACCATATAAAACTACTGTTCACTTCATGTAAGATATTTAAATTCATTATAAACTTGCTTAAAGGTCACATGCAACGTAAAACACAACTTTGCAGATTCTGATACCTTTAGGTAAGCACTTACCGAAACAAATCATGAAAAGTGCCAATTCAACCTATATAGTTGAAAAAAAAAATGTGGTGAAAAAAAAGCCAGTGAAATCGGAGTTCAAACGATTCATTAAATTTCCCCCAGCACTGGGGGGAAAACTGGTTTCAACAGCTGTGCTGTGCTGCGCTGCGCCCATAACACATGCGCAGTGAATAGGTTCACGGAGCTTGAAACAGTATGCATACTCGGAGTATGAGATCGTGAGCAGTAGTCTAATCTTGGTTGTGTACACAAACAAGCTAATAATCTGCTCATTAGATAAAAAACTTGTTGATTGTGGTAAGCAGCCTCTGTAACAGAGAAAGCTCAATGTCTGGTTTATTGATACCTGTATGTCTGCCTGCCTGTCTGCTAAAGACAATATACAATAGACAGCTTCAATCATTGACCTCATGCAGTTTGTACTTAACACCCATCAGACTATACGGCATAAACAAAATAAATTAATTTATGACTCGTGCACCCGAGTCCAGTCTCTACCACATTATATAATTAGACAGGTGTGATACTTGTACACATGACAAGTCTTTATGTCTGTGGGTTGCAAACAAACTACATTTTCCTGCTTTGTACTCGGACGAATGGCAGTTTCCAGTCATGCAGTAGTTTACAATCTCTGCTGAGATGATATTTGATTTGATTGAACTCAAATTCAGAGAAGGTGTATTTACAAAACCAAACACCTCTATATAAATTCTCTATGGATAACAACTTCTTCTAGTGTACATGATTCTGTTTGACGACGGTATATGAATCCATAATGAAACGATGCATCAAGTACAATAAAAGAAGTTGTTATTCATAAAGAATCTTACTTTCTTGTGACTAGCCATAGTTATAAAATGCCCATCAAACAGATCATCTTTCCATACACACAATGAGCCCTCAGCGTAACAGCAAATGAACCAGCCAATCGGAAGCTGTTGTTACACTTGAGTGTTTCGAGGAAAGTAAGCCCAAGTACAAAATATTGCATTTTTGAATTGCGACTGTATGCTTATAACTTAGTTTATTTGTTTTTTAACAAGCAGCAATGTATATTTGATGTCATGAATAAGTGATAATTGTGTTTTAATTCTGTTTGATTTTTTGGTTGCACGTGACCTTTAAGGTGTCCATTTCTGGGTAGCTTAGCATGTACATTTTCAAAATCAAGCACTCGTTGCAGCAAAATTTCACTGAAACTGGTCAGGGTAATAGAAAGTCAATACAACAGTGAATGAATATAACCTTCACACACTGTACACGTGGGGAATCGGACATGGGTATGAACAAATGCTTTAACCAATAGTATGTGTTTAATTATTTCTTTGAATAAACAGTCCATGATGTTAAATTTGTTACCTTTTTTCCTCTTACTTTATGACAGACAAGGATGTAAACTAATGTAAAATAGCTTGTAAAAATCCTATTCTCTTGCAAGTCTCAACAACTGTGACTATTTGTTGTTCAAACTGTTAACCTCCAGATTCATATAACCGTTGCTCAAGTGCTCTCAAGCCTCAAGTGGTATGATATATATAATCAAATCTTGTTATCTCAAATGTTCAGGCAGCTTGACACATTAGTTCTTTGCTCTGCCAACCACTTGGCTGATCAGGCACTAGTTAATAACACAGGACCTACATCTTATTACTTTGATGACTGATTACCCAAGCATTTAACATGTTTAAATAAGCACTGCTTTTGCAACATGATTCACATATAAAGAACAGAAAGACCAAATTAGACAGCTATCCAAGTTACACAGAAATTTCCCATATCAATGCCTGAAGGCTCAAATTATTCTGTGGTCAAGAGGTTGGAGAACTGTCGGAAAATATTTTACTGTAACATTGCTGATGAATTAAGTAAGTTCAATCTGGTTTATACATCAATGCAAGAAAGACAGAGTCCGAGTTTGACAAAGTGCACTGTACGACAATGCACACTAAGCTTCCTCTTACTACTTCCTTCTTCATTACAGACTGTAGGAGGTAACTTTAATCCTGTCGTTTCCTGCTGGCATGATGGCCACACGGGTCATCCTGCGGACAGGTCATCCTTTCTTTGAAACATCACATTGATATGATGCCACGGCAACTGTTGCAATCTGAGAGTCTTCAGAGTTCTGTATTTCCTTATCACATCAATGGAACTAACCAACTTACTGTGAGTTACAATATGTACAGAAAATAAAAAACATCAAAATGATGATCAGCCTCGAAAGTTGTATTCTTCTTGGGATTCTTTCACCAAATATTATGTATTCATAATTTCATTAGCAATCTTTCACCACACTACAACGTAAGGCAAGGCTTACAATGCCGATTGTAAATAATGGCAAGTTACCTACACAACAATTAAAGCACAGTTGATTTTTCTTTAAACAGTACTAAGACTATATACCTAAAACACACAGGATGAATGGGCGATGATAGAACTATTTCACAAAATAGCAAACAAAGATAAAATATTTGAAACATCTGAACAAGAACGCGAACGTTCTGTTGATCATTACCTGGGATTTACAGGATGCAAATTCTAAGAACTGACGTATGAAATTTGACTGTGGATGCAATGAAATTTATCAGTGCACGCTAAAAAGGTCCAGCTACTCTTGTCAAAATTCCAGATCTTAATAGCCATTAGCATTTACCTGCATATTTATTACAGACAACTCTTAATACGTTTCAGTATCTTTCCACTGTATTTTGTGTTATATGTATGTGTATATATACATAGCTCATATGGCCTGTCTTATGAACCTGTCAATCATTAAGCTATATATATATACAGTCAAGTGTGACATGCAGGTCAGTAAGCGATATATGTAATCAGGTCAATTTTTGTGCTAATTTTAACTGCTACAGATGATCTACAGATTACACAGGAATTCTGAAAATTTAGGTCATTTAAGGAACTTTATGAGGACTTATAGTTACGTTACCCTTACAATACCAATTAAACTCTACTTCAAGGAAAACTGACTTGGTCTGTGAGTAAAGTGAGCTAATTAAAAAGACAGGAGATTTCAAATACCTATTTCTTATTACTTTTTTAACTTTAAATCTTTTATTCAATTACCCCAATACCTATTTGCTATCACTCAGCACAGAAGTCATCTTGCTTTAGTCTTGGATAACTTTCGTATAAACACAACAAACCAGTAAGTCACAAAATGATACTTACTCTTTCCATTTCTGTAAACTCTTCATCGAGTTCTGTGCCTTTGGCTCCACCAATCTTTTCACTGACATACTGCAATTAATGAAACCAACATAAAGCACGCTGAATCACCTGTAGGAAGAGTACCTTTTAAAACAATAGTCTTCTCATACATATTATGCAAATATGTCACTGTAAAGAGAAATGGAGACCCAGGAGTGTATGAAAAAAGCCCCAAACCAAGCCAGGCAAATTGGCTAATCAAGTCAAAATGTCACCAGCCAAAAATGTATTTAACCAGACCAGACAAAGCAAAGAAAATAACTAAATGTAACGCTCAATTTGAAAAGTAGATTTTAAGTCATGGTGAATTTATTCAGATGCACGGAACATGTTATCTAAAACTCTTACCAAACCATAGGGATGGCAAGCTCTGTCAGAAATGTAGACGGACTTCGGCAGTCAGATATTCCATATTTCATACAGTGGTAGTAAATTATTTGGACATAAAATCACATTTTCACTTTTCACAAGAATTCCAACGCAGTATATTCCAATGATTCATATTGCTTACAGATTATATATAAGGATCAAAACCAAATCTCTCAGAGAACAACAGTTCAAATCTGACATAACATTCTGTAGATTTCAAAACATATAGCTAATCCAGTAATAACAGCAACCACAAATTCACAGTCTAACTAATTCGCAGTCTCAATTAACAAGGAAACAGGATATTTTTATCCTGGTCCTTGTATAGGTGTGGCTGGGTTGGGTTGTTTTTATTGATCACAATACATGTACCCATATATCCAAACATTTTCAGCGTCCCAATGCATATGAACAGGTTGTCAACCACCTGTCATGATAAACAGTAAACAATTATACATATAGAGTGCCGATTCTAACATAATAGAACTAGGAACAAAGCTATGATACATAACACATGACCCCATAACGGTGGCAAACTAGCATAAGTAAGATTCAAAATCACTGAAGGGTGACACGCTGCTGTGTCGAAACACAGCCACTTGACTCTACCAGATTGTCAAAACACACGACTTGTCAGATCTTTCTCATTCCCGTTACTCGTCCATTTCTCTCTGTATGTGATTTGTTTTAAAACCATACCTGATTGGCCTTGTTAAACTGTTTCTTGAGTCCCGCCAACGACATTTTGACAATCGTGAGAGACTCACATGCGTCACAATACTCAAACACCCGTGATAATTTCTCGAAGCGAATTTACTCCCACCGACGGGGCATCCCTTTAGACGTCATATGGATCGTACTATCATTACGACTAATGTTTCAAGCAGTACGCGCTCATAAGCCTTCTGCTGGTTTCGTTCGACGAGTACTAAATTAGGTTCTTAGTTTGTAACACAAGGCAAAGGACATCTCAGTCCATCAGATATAATATAGAGTATGTGATGTTAATAAAGTTATTATTTTTCAGTGAAATAGAAAACTTGATTTAATGTTTCAATGTTGTGTGGTTAATAAATTAAATTGTCACTAGGAAAAGGGGATTTACTCATTTATTTAAGTTGTGAATTCATAAAGAGACGCTGCAGAAGAGAACACATCAAAGCAAATGTAGAGATATCAATAACGTTCCCGTTTCTGTTAGTAAATCTGCGTAAAGTGAAATACTACTCGTTCGTACAACGAAACTGTATATCGTGTCCAAAGTAGCAAACGACATCTAAAACACATTCCAAAAGAGGAATTGTTTAACTAACAATATGTTCACCATAGACATTCTAATCCAGTGTCTTGACTTTCAAATCAATTAAAAGAGAATTAAACTGATCGTCATAGCCTATACACTTCATTCATTCAGAAGTACCAGCTCCACATATAAAATATATTTATTTTACTTCGATTAATGGTAACGTATTGTAGTGATCAGTAGTTTGGGGTTGTCTGGTTGCTATTCCTCTGTAATCTAAACCAGACTGTACCTTGGACAGACCTGTCTTGCTTCTTTACTATCCGTCCAGTGTTTATGTTTCTGTCGTGGTGTTTGATCACCCCTAATCGTGTCGTAGGCTGGGCGTATCCACAAACACAACGTGTGTGTTTCAGTTGTTGACAGGCTGCTGTCGTGGAGCAGCCGGTGTATCTCACATTGAGCCACAGTCACAGACACATCACAATATGCAGCAATACGCCCGATATCCCTTTCTTATTTTCTTAGATTTTACAGCGGATTTATGTTGATACATGATGTATCGAATTCATATAACATATATTTCATGTCCACAGATCAGATCTTGATCCTTAGGATATGAATAGACTTGGACAAGCCTTTAGCCACAGAAAATACAGTCATTAGGAATAACAGAATACATTGAGTCCAGACAGAGCAGGTTTGACTGATTATTGTAGAGTCTGATATCTTTTTGAATACATGCACTTATGGTATTCATAACACAATGTATAAATAGGGTTACGTTATCAACTTCCATAGTTATACAGTCCCCTGGCCTTCAATAAAGACTAACATGTGGATTGATGGGCAACAATGTCGGCTGTTGATGTCCCACTGATGATCAACCCTCGTACAGCACCATGTAGACTTTCTTCGTATGTCATCGAACTTCAATACTTCCGGCAAAAAAATCTCCTAACCATCTGCATGTCGAGGTATAACTGCATAACTGGAGGTAGTTGCAGTTAAATCTAGACTGAGGTGAAACTTAGAACCTATTGACGAATTTCCAGTGTCCGTTACACACTGGTTAGGTTTTGGCAACCTCTTATGATTTGTTCACGTCAGGACGCTTCAGTGCCTCCTACGGAATGAACGAATGATCTTGCACGATGCCGTTGCCTCCCTCTGGACACTTTGTTATTCATACTTATGTCGTCCTTTTATATAGGCATACACTGATGGAAGTTGACATGCGGTGCTTTTCAACATATAGTTCCTGAAATATGGTTAGTTTGAGGTTACAGAAACATGCATGCTTCATTATGGGATCCTCGAGTATTATGAAACTCTCATTTAATCTTTTCAAGAGCTGAAAGGAAGTAATACTAGGCTGCTGGCTCTGAGAAGGGATTGATATAAGTACTAGGGTGGGTGTTTTGCATGCGATTTTGGTCTTACAAAGACAGATTTACTCGTTGTAAGTTTTAGTAGAACCTATATCCAATGTGATATCACATGTAGCTGTTAATCATATATCTACGACCCCGTGGAAAATCGAAACTAAAATAAACTACTGGCGTCCAATAAACAATGATACCAATGTTACAGGGACTTTCCGTTTCGTTTGATTTATTTACATACCTGTTGTCGTTACTGTTTATGAGCAGAAATAGTGTTGTTTGGAAAACATGTTAACAGCATACATTTATCCACTTTATCTTTTCTAACGCTCACATGTCGCGTAGAATAGGTTTCACTCACTATAATTTTTTTTCCCTGAGATTATTGTTTGACTGCTTTTGTCTAATTTCATGAATGCCGCTTAAAGTCACTATGAGTGAGTCATTTGTTTGATGGGATGTGAACATAAATCTAAAACGAAGACTCCAACCCGATCTCTGCTCGTAAGATTTGGCTGAAGAGAACATTTGTCAATTACACACCCAGGAGTTGTCTCCCTTGTGTTACTGCCTCATCAAGACATTTGATTAGTTGTGTACCAAGTAGAATACGTATTTAGTCAGAGTAATTACGCAGAAAAGAAAAAAATATTATGTAAGGACAAATGTTTTTAAATGTGCGTATTTTAAGATACACATTTTCTCCATGACACATTTTATCGTAGTATGACTTAAAACAAAAGTAAAGCCAAACCTAAAAATACTAGCCAATCATTTTATCAAATTGTCAATACTCCGTGGAAAGGCGCCAGGGATGAACACACAACATTCGCGCCAAGTGTGATCATTGTCATGTCGTGGTAACATTGTGAGACTGGTCACCTGTTCTGTTAATGTATTTATGTTTTTTTAGGTAAACGTGCTTTGCACCATACCTAGGAAGATGGCGCAAGTGGCCAACAGTGCCGAAAAACATGTTGATCTGTCTGGTGAGTACACCTAAATGTGCCTAACTCTAAATTATCGGGATAAATGGAATTTGGTGAGTGACGTTTAAGGAAATGGTTGCCTTAGCAATGTTTACTGTTTCAGGTTATCTTTAAAGGAAACCCAAACACATTATTCATGAACATTTGACTCATTAATTAAACTGATCTTTGAGAATTCTACTTCTAAAAGCTGCTGTTTGTTTAGTCAAAAACCATGTAATAACTGATCATATATGGGGGCCCATATATGGTCTCTGGTTATAGGACATATCGCACCACGTCATGTTTATCCAAGTCAAAATACGCCTTCGTGATTAAGTTTGTGTTGGCAGATGTATACTGTATGCCGGCTCCTGTAGGCTAGATTGCAGTATACCGGTCGCAGCAACCTTATCGATGCAGCAAGACTTCCGCCCGTATCCCCCCCTCCAAATTTTAAAAATGAGGAAACATTTCTTCGCGTGGGATTCAAGTCTTTCAGTATGTTAAAATACAATTTAAAAAATGTGTTCATACTCATTGGTGTTAGATAATGAATATATATTAAGGTTAGGCACCCTTTATGATCTTTGGATCTTTGATCTGAGTGCTAATAAATCTGAAAACGTGTGCCCGGTAAAGTGCAGTACTCCTATCCTGTATACTATTATACAAGGAAATTAATCATGAATTGTTCATGCTAATTTTGAACCCGTGAAGATTCGGGGTAGAATAGGTCTTCAGCAACCCCTGCTTCCCCTAAAAGGTGATTATGCTTGGCTGACACATCATCGGTACCCAACTGCTCAGATTGATGCTCATGTTGTTGATCACTGGATTGTCTGCATTGTTCACGAATAGTGTCTGACCCTCTGACAAATCCAGCAGATTTGCCAATGGTCAGACAGAAGTCCCCAACCTGCTGACCCCTGTGTCTGACTGAATATATCACAATAACTTTGTCTGAAGTTGTTATTTGTGACATGTGATACTTCATCATTGTTTATAAATTTAAGTTTATAATGTTGTCATTATATAATGTTAATAATTTCAATGCCAGTAATGAGAAATGTTACATCTGAAATGTGTGTTTAATTTTATTCTGTGGGTCCTGTGAATTTTCATTGGGTCAGGCAGACACCTGAAACTTACAGGACCCAATGTCCTGTTACTATGAAACACCATTCGTGAACACTGGTCTGGTCCAGACTTCATTATTACAGACTGCCGCCATATTGCTGAGTGTGGCGTAAAACTAAATTCACCCAATTTTGCTTTTTGATTTGGTTCTTTTATGTGGTTTAGCCTTCTTTCCACTTAAACCTGCTGTTGTCATGAACAACAGGGATGTGCCTTGGGGAATTGGTATTTGTACTTTATGTGTGTTAGTTGTTGTTCATGCTATTCGCCACTGGTTCATTTGGACCTGACTACTACCCATAGAGATCCGGGTTAGAATTTCTCCTGAGTAAGTGAGAGTGAGTGAGTGAGCTATTAAATATTTAACGTCACATCGGCAATATTCCAGCCATATTGTGACAGTAACCTTTACATGTCATCATATCCCTATTGCCTAGATCAATGCTAATACTACTGACCACTGGATTGTCTGGTCTAGCCCAATATTTAGACTGCTGCCTTAAAGCTGGAATACTGCTGAGTGCGGTGTCTCGACATTCAAACCAAAAACCAGTGAGGTGACACCCTTTATATTTTCCATTTTACCATGTTTACAGATTTGATCAGTCAACCAAATGAACCAGTCCCAAATGCCACAAACAGAAAACAGAATATTATAAGTTGTACTTCTTTTTTTAAATTTATATCATGAATATGCTTGATTCATTGTCATCTGGTCCCAAGATGGTGCTTGTAGAAATCATTTTGATGCCAACTGTTGTACATAGAGGTAATCTGTGTGAATTGTATAAAGTTGTGTGAGATGACCTCAGGATACAACAAAACAAGTAATACAAGACAACACATATGGTAATCATGATATTATCACATATTTACAGGCGTGCAATCTTCTCAGGGGATGACCATTGTTGGTGATGATGATTCACCATCATCTTCAAAGAAACTGAAACAAGGTGAGCTGATATTTAGTTCCTGACTCTCATAGTAGATAGAACTATGGGCTAGAATCTGATGCCTGTGTCAAGTAACTTGAAATTTCACATATGCTAACCAAATTACTTTCTCTGGTTATTGAAATAAGTAGTGAAAGGGTTGTTGGACATTTGCTATAAAGCACATGTTTAGTTCAGTAGTAAAATCCAAGGTTAACCTTTCACACGGCTTTGGCTCTTAGTCTTACCAGACAACCGTAGCCATTACTGAGATGTCACTCATGCCCATCAGAGACTATTTGGAAACCCATAGTGTTTTTTAATTTTGCAACTCTGCATTAAGGCTCAGCTGCAATTACTGTAATAGTATCTGTTGAATCAAGTCACCTATTCCATAGTGTTGTACTTTATAGAAAGACGGTAAAACAAATGCATGTTGCTTTGGAAGGGAAATAATCTTGTATCTGACAAACCCATTTTCACAGTATTCCATCATGTTTCAGCGCGCCTTCCATTTAAACCAATTGGACCTAAATCTCAAATATGTGTCAACCCCGCTCCTCATGGTATGACGAAGAAACGCAAATTATCAGATCAAGAATCACCCAGTGCTAAAGCTCCAAAGATTTTCAGCAAACACCAAGCTGACCGACTCAAACATGACATCCCAGAGAAGACTCAGTCTGACATTGTTGACCACGACAATGAGGTTAGTTCCAGCTCTGAAGCAGAAAATGTCCCTGTCTCCGGGATGCCAAAGCGTAAAGCCTGCGAAACTAACCTCCTGGAGAGATTTATTCGCAAATCGTCCCAAGAAGAGATATCTTCAACCAATGAAGTGGTAGATTTGACGGAGATCAGTGAGGAGATTGTTGATAACTCTGAAAATGCTAATGCGTCCCTTGAGGTGACAAGCTCTAGAGGGATCAAGAAGTCAATGAATAAGCTCACTGATACGTCCAATGAACAGGCTCAACTTGTAGATGGGAATAGAGCTGGTGTTAAACCGGAGACTTTGAATAATGGAGAAGCTGAAGATGAAGTTGAGAAAGAAATACGTATTTCAGAATCTGAGTGTAAAGATAAAGGCAGTAAAACTGGAAAAACATCTGTTGCTGAACCAGGGCCCATCAAATGTGTGGATGTTGATATGGTGGAACAGAAAGGCGCACCCACTTCACAGGCTAAGGAAGAGGTGACACAAGTTGATGCTCTCAAGTTAAACGATCTGGATGTATCTGTCATTAGTGGTCAGTCGGATGGAAACAAAAGTTTAGAATTAAATGCTTCGTCAAGTAGTAAATCTGACAGTGATGAAGAAAGTGGCATCTCTTCAGATGAGTCTGATGATGATGTGAATGATAGTGTGACAAATACCTCACTGAACGGAACACAAAACAGTTGTGCAGATATGTCTATAAATGACAGTCCGGCAGACAAGTCTGGATCCTCCCTAGACAAAAGCCCAACTGTCGACACATCCACTTGCAAAACACCAAAAACTAAACCCCTGAAGGCCAGTGTTTCCAAGACACCAGGTGGCAGCACAGTTCAGACAAGTACACCCAAGAACCTGCGTGAAAGACCTGCCAGCATTAAGGTATGTCAGACAGTGATGTGCGGGTCTCTGTTCGGTAGATAATTAAGGTGTCCTATTTACAGGAACAGACAAATTTAGTTTGTTACATAACCGCTTCTTTGAAATGTGTTGTTGGCCCTTGATGTTATCTGATTAGACTGTAAGGTATGTTGTCATAGTAACTTGTGTTACAGAGACTTGTTAAAACAACAGGTCCCCCTAATGTTTTTCTTAATCACACAAGGCAAGTGACTGAAGAAAGTAACTTGTCCTGACTAATTTTCCATTTGGCTTTGACCTGTGAAGGTCAGCATGGTCAGGGGTAGCATAGACCTTCAGCAACCCATGCTTGCCATAAAAGTTGACTAGGCTTATCATGCTTATTGTAAGAGGCAACTAATGGGATCAGGTGGTCAGGCTTGTTGACTTGGTTGACATGTCATCGGTTCCCAGTTAAGCAAGTCGATTTTCATGCTGTTGGTCACTCGATTTTCTCGTCCAGACTTGATTATTTACAGACTGCTGCTATATAGCTGTAATATTGCTGAGTGCGGTGTAAAACTAAATTCATTCACTCCACTTGCCCTGATCTTTATGACATAATAATGATGATGAAATTATGAAAGAACAAATCAACATGGTATTTGATGTTAGTATTTACTGAACTGTTCATTGAAAAGTGCTAAATAGCCAGGAAAGGTAATACTTTATTATCTTTGCGAAATTATTAGCTACATTTTGAGCAGATATGAAATGAAATCCAAGTTTATTTGCAGGTTGAAACCATAAGAGGAAATTATTTAGTAGCTCACGGAAAATAAGATACCATTATTTGACTGCCTGAAATGAAAACTGACCTGTCCCAGGCGTTGGGTGATGGAATTTTTGAACCCCTGTGCATCTCATAAGGATGATAAAGCCGCATTAACTTAGAGCACCTAGTTGCTGCAAGAGTTGAATGATCCCCATGGAGTTGAGATTGATAATGCGATGTGCCGTTGAGACTGATGATTCGACGTGCCATTGAGATTAACATCTAATTATCAAGGGGAAAAAACCCAAGGCTTTGAGCATGTACTACTTGCATAGATATGTACACTCTAGAAAATATCCTATAATAAACAAAAAAAACCATAAACAAATAATTTGCAAGGATAACATTAAATAGGTTGCAGAGGTAAATTTTGTTTCCCTTACAAAGGACCGATGGAGAAGTCCAAGATTTTGTTACATTATTAGAATATGTTCTAATTGTAAAAAAGAACTTTTAAGTTTATAAGCTTATACGTAGCATGGAATCCTAAATATGTCCCTCACCTATTAAGTTAATATGATCACATTTATCTCTGGTAAGAAAACACTTGTTAAGGTGACTTTTCATCTGTCTCAATTTCAAAACATAAAATATTTCTACCATTTTCTGACAGTTGTACCTATCAGTTTGTGTACTTTTGCAGCCAAACAGACATCTGAATACCCCTATCTTTTTATGGACATATGTGCTTTTCATAGCACTAGCCCTGACTAAAATGACTTGAGAATATATTGACCAATCAGAAGGAACCATTGCTTTCAGTACCTCCAAATTATTGAGTCATAATTGTTGACTTAAACAGGTGCAGAAGAATGAGTGATTGAGTGAGTTTAGTTTTATGCCGCACTTAGCAGTGTTCCAGCTATATGGCGTCGGTCTGTAAATAATCAAGTCTGGACCAGACAATCCAGTGATCATGTAAGCATCAATCTGCGCATTTGGGAATCAATGACATGTTGTAAAACAAGTCGGCGAGCCTGACCACCCAATCCCGTTAGTCGCCTCTTACGACAAGCATAGTCGCCTTTTATGGCAAGCATGGGTTGCTGAAGGCCTATTCTACCCCGGGACCTTCACAGGTCAGGTCCAGAAGAACCATGGGTCGGTTGGTTGGTTGGTTGGTTGGTTTGATGTTTAATGTCACACGATAATTTAGCTATGTGGTGGTGGCCTCTAAATAACTGAGTCCAAACCAGACAATCCAATAGTCGGCAGCGTCAGTCTATGCAAATGGATGGGATTGAAAACTAAGTCAGCGAGCCTGACCACCTGATCTGTTACCCCTTATGGTAGGCATGGGTTACTGCTGAGGAGTTCTAACCTGGATCTTCATAAACTGAAGTCAAGCGTTATTTTGTGATCATGGTGATGTTACGAAATTTCTGTCATCATGCGATTTTCAACCAATATACACTGCTTGAACAAGTGATTGGGAGAGGCAACTTGAGGCACCAGCTCATAGGCAATTGAAAAATCAGGAAAGTCTTATACGTTATGGATTTGATTGATTATTTACATACCACCATCAAATAGCTGGAAAATTACTGAGTATAGCATTATACATCAAAGGATGGATTTTTCCATATGGTTAGACATTGTTTTGTTGCCAAATAGTGGAGAGGAAATTATATTTTTGGAACCTTGCTAGTCTCAGATACCACAAAGCTTAGGTAGCTTTGTGCTTATGAGCATGAATTTAGAGTCTGATGATAGTGATCATACTGATTATGCATGTCTGAGTCAGTTCAGCGTTGAGATAACCACTAAACCAGTTGTAACTGCTGAATGCAGTGTTTGCCATAGGCATGAAAATTTAGGAGTCAATCGTGACTCATGGTGTCATGAGAATCATGGACATGTTTTCGGGAGTCAACTTCAGTTTGGAACTTTCATCAAGACTTAAATTGTCGTTGTTTAATAACAACAAAAGCAAGGTAAGACAGCTCAAGTATTTAATCAGCACTGAGCAGTTAACTGTCGAACAATAAACTACAGTTTTAAACAACAGCAATTTACCATGTTTACAAGCTTAGATTATCTGAGTGTCCAGTAGAATTACGTCAACAATGACACAAATGTTTAGAATGACTGCATATTTGAGGTAATTAGTGTGTCAAATCTGCATGTTTTCTGCACCAGGATCAACACTGAGAATGTCACTGTCTCTGAATGCTAATCCTCAATCTGAATATTTCTAGATGTCTGAAATCAAGAAGCTGGAGAGAAAACAGGAACGAGAAGCAAAGAGACAGAAAATACGGGAACAGAAGGAACGTGAGAGACAACAGCTGAAGGAAAAGAAAGAACAAGAGAGGTTAGAAGCAAAGAAAAAAAGAGATGAAGAAAAGGCAGAAAAGGAACGGAAGAAAAAAGAAGAAAAGGTCAGTTCTGTTTGTACTGTTCCCCAGTTGAAGATGGAAAGTCTAAAGCCTAGCAGTTGGCAGCATGCCAGAAACCTACAAAACTCTAGATTTGTCAACAACATACCTATCCTTCAGGATTTATATTTTTGAAATGCTGTTCTCGCAACACTCATAGCCATCTTAGTACAATGGTAGGGTGGAGGGTAGCCATTTGGATAAAGCATTGGCTTGTCACACCAAAGACACATGTTCAATTCCCCACATGGGCACACTGTGTGAACCCCATTTCTGGTGTCCCCTGCAATGTTATTGCTGCAATATTGCTCGTAAAAGCAGCGTAGAACCAAACCCACTGACTTGTGCTTTAGTGAGAGCTTCTCCCTCAGCCATTGTTGTGTACATGACACTTGGCTTGTTTCAGGACAAGAAGGAGCGCGAGAGGCAGGAGAAGAAGGATCAGCTGGAGCGTGAGAAGCAGGAGAAGCTCCAGTTGAAGGAGGAAGAGAAGAAGAAGAAGCAGGAGATCATTGAGTAAGACTGGTGCACTTAGTATTCCACTCTTGTGGAAATTTAACAAGGAGATTTCTAATATGGACTATAAATATTCTCTCTGGGTGTTAGCTATTGGAATGTCAGTGTAGTTGCCAACTTTGTTCACCTAGAACATAATGTGTTTAATTGTCATGTTACACATTTTCTGTCAGTTTTTTACTTTTACTATTCAATCACCGGAGACTTCGAATATTTCTAGAAATGATCAGTTATTTCCATAAAGAACAAGTTGAAGTTTATGTTTGCAAGGAGAATGAAAGACATCATGTTATTGATAAGGACCAGACAAATCCAGATTGCTGGTATGTGGAGTTTTTTGTAACAAAACTTTTGAATAGTCATTTCAACTGACTGTAAGCTGTTGATGGAATATCAATTTGAGTTAACCAGAGACTTTCCTGCAGATACTTTTTTTCATTTTGTACGGATGTTGTTTTTTAATTACAACTTGAGATATCATTTGGTTTAGATGCTAGTACTTGGAAATGTTCTTGGAATACATGTGATGATAGGGGAAGTTTTTAATTGCTTACTCTCCTCTTCCTGGCAAAGGTAGTGGAATACCTGCAATCCCTTGAAGTTCCCTTCTAAAAGAAATGGACGTAAAATTCACACTCACCCATGTATTTCCTCCCTTCCCATGCACATGGTCAGCTGACCGCCATGGTACTTCACTCTCCCCCTATCGCCCGATGAGGGTGGCTGGAGGCACCTGGGGTCCCGTATACGGCGATACGTTTTTCAGTCTTTTATTATATAAATGTGTGATTATTGTGCCTTTTTCTGACATGTATTTCATCAACTGAGACTTAGTCACAGTTGATGAAATCATGTTTTCAGTGCAGGTTACAGCTGTCAGCGTTTGACCTGCATGTACTTTGGCCGGCGTGTAAACCTTTATGTTCTGCTCATACTCATACATTAAATTGTCTCAAGCAGAATTATATTTATGGTCTGTTCACAGACATGCTAGAGATAAGCAACGTCGGCTCACATTAGACATGTCTAATCTAGTGAAGTAAAATCAAGTAACCAGCTGTATCTCTGAGGTTGTGTCCAGGGTTGGGCGAGTCCCCTCCCAAGACTCAGAAGAGACCATCTGTTGAGGCAGAGCCGTCACAGGCCAAGAAAACTAAGTCGTCCATTGATGATACGGAGAGAAGACATCACTCGCATGTCACCTGCAACCTTGGGCATCGTAGACAACTCTTCAACACAGTCGTCAATGCACGCGCCGCATGCATTCGACGCAGGTGCTTTAATGCAACAATTCACGAAGCAGATGATGAATCTTATGGAGCGGGTTTGGAAGAAGAAAGACGACTGCACTCGTCAACGATATCGACTGCGATTCAGCGAGAGCATTGATCTAGACATGCACTCGCATCTGAGGATGAAGAGGAGGTGCGCGCACGCACTCCAGAAGATCCAGGTCCGGACCATCGGGTCGCAGCACAGAGAAGGATATACCCACTCCGAATGAGTGCACTTGCACGAGTAGTTATACTTGGGAGAGTGACGAGTGCACTCGTGGATAGATGCGTCAGCGGAGAAGGTCTCCTTCAGCCTCCCCTATTCATAGAAGACATCGTATGCAGTCACCCTCCCCTTCGGACTTAGACTCACACAGTCGGGATGGTCGGAGATCTAATTCGTGTTACTCTAGGAAGAACGAAGTTAGACAACATCATGATTTGTCACCGGAGGAAGCCCTTTTTTTGACTCAGAAGTCACATCATGGATCATGAATGGTCTGGACTTAGTCTCATTATCCAAAGATTCCAACTAACTAAACACTTGTAGGATGAAGAAGGAAGACATGCGTTAATGTTTCATGGACTTAGTCTCATTATCCAAAGATTCCAACTAACTAAACACTTGTAGGATGAAGAAGGAAGACATGTGTTAATGTTTCCGGTAATAGCTCCAATATCTATAATTTCTGAGAAGTTATCTACGGCATTCAAGTCAGCATCTAAGTTTCAACAACAAGATGAGCAGCAGTCCCCACAATGATCTTTCAAGATAGATGACATTCGGACGGGCGCGATTTAGACTCGCATCTCAAGTTCATCAATCCTGTGAATGAGGAAGAATGAATGTTCCTGTCAACTGTCGTCACTCAGAAGAAGGATCAACAGTTTACGTCCGAACACCTCGTCTCAACTACTGCGGGATTGAATCTACTCCCTTGACAAGATTGAAGAGGTAACAAGGATGATTGCTCAAGACGTCAGAGAAGTCGTGATGATCAAGTCCATTGACACCTTGACAACGGTGCTTAAGCAGACGGATGCAGACTAGACCAACACTCGCTCTCAACGGTCCTTTTCAGGATCACCAAACAACCGAAAAGAATACTTGATAACTTGATGTAAAATGAAAGAAAACAATATGGTCAACGATGAGTACATCACAAAGATTCTTCGAGATGACTGCAACATACCACTGCAAACTACACGTCCGATCACAAGAGATGATGGTATTGTCTTTTTGGAAAAATTCTGACACATCTACCTGGAAGACAATTTGTCTACATCAGCTTCAAGTGGCGGAAGTTTTTTTTCTGGCGCTTTACTCATATAGACATGTGTTCTCCAAACAGCATGGTTATGGACAAGCTTAAATGCTAGCAAGGGTATCACCGTTTGAACAAGATTTCTACATGTCATGTTTACAATCTGATTGGTCCCCGAGAGACTACGCTCTGTAAAGAAACCAGTGACGTTACATCTACAATTTGATTGGTCCTCGAGAGACTGCGCAGAATGTGATGTTATTTTTCCAGTGCTAGGAAGTCGTCTACATTTGACCTACAGTCATTCAACGATGGAAAGGGTTGTTTACACACTAGTTTAACAGTGTACAGCATCATTTGATTGTTTAGACGGCATAGAGATCTTCTACAGCAGACTCAACGTTGCCTATCAGGAGGATTACAGCAATCAGTTTCTGATCGGACAGCTAGCCAGCTATAAATAGACTTCCTTGGAATGTCAACAAGTTCAGCGTTGATGATCTGAAGACGAAGAATGACGCATCTTCATGGCGTACAAGCTCATCATGGGAGCTACAGTTGGACTTCACTATCAGGCTACTAACTCGGCTCGAATGACTTAAGAATCTAATCCTTTTCAATGGCCAGCATTACCAATGGACAGTCCTACCGTTTGGCATATCTTCGGCCCCATGGCTATTTACACGGATAACCAAACCCATCATGAATTATCTAGACCTCAGGGGGCTATGCAATGCTTTTTATCTGGACGACGGCATACAAGCGCAGCAACGGGAAAAGTCAACTCGGACTGCAATTAGACTTCACGATCAGGCTACTAACAACTGGGTTGGTCGGAACTGGAACCTCAACAAGATATCGAATTCCTCAGGATTCGTTTCATCCCTATGTTCAATCAGATTTTAGTTCCGGAGGACCGGTGGGTCAGGATTCAAGATACGATAATGTAAGCTCTACTCTTTCTGCTAACACTTCGACAATGCCGGTGTCTACTAAGCCTCCTCACGTCCTCCAGCGCAAGATATGACCAGAAGACGAAGACTGCAGTTGCGTTCCTTACAACGATTCTTGAATCTTCATCTCAACAACAGAGGACAGATTCTGCTCCCAAACAGCCTGAAGCCTTTTCTAATGTGGTGGACTCGCCGAATGAATGTCTGCGCAGGAACCTATATGTTAGAGCCTGTATTCAACAACCACCTCTGTGTAGACGCATTTCTACAAGGATGGGGAGCTCATCTAGGAAACAAGGTAGAAGCAGGAATCTGGAACGAAGAGAAGCATGCTCTTCACATCAACCAGCTGGAAATGAAAGCGGTCATTCATGCCATCCACCACTGGTCGACAGCATCGAGAGACAAGTTATTAATGATCCACACGGACAACTCAACAGTAGCTTTTTACAGAAACAAGGGTCAACAAGATCACTATTTCTACTACGTTTCAGCTGTTCAACTTAGTCGACAGTCTGAATCTTCAAGTAAAAGCATGCCACATACCAGGAGCCTGCAATGTCATGGCAGTCCATCTCCAAAAGAACGGACACTGCATCGGAAGGCGGTTCAACTAATCAGTGAAGCTTTCGGATCACCGCAAATAGACCTATTTGTAACAAGATTCAACAAACAGACAGCAAACTTTGTGTCGCCAGTACCAGATCCCTTAGTCTGGGCAACGGACGCTCTCAGTATTCCAGAGGAAGGACTAAACGTGTACGCGTTTCCCCCTCCAGTACTGTTACCAAAAGTCATCGAGAAAATCAAACAAAGAGGATACAATTGATTTTGGTCGGGCCCTACTGGCCAACGAGAGCTTGGGTTCCAACACTTATAGAAGAGCTTTGACAACCAGCACTACAATTACCAGAGTGGAAGGATCTTCTCATCCATCCCCACACAAAGTAAATGCACGGCCAACCATCGGTATTTTGTCTTCGTGTATGGACCGTATCAAGACTTGTTTGAAGCGCAGAGGATATTCGGCGAGAGCAGCAAAAGCAGTCACCTTAGCCTTACGGAAATCCACTCGCACACTTTATGATGACAAGTGGAAACGTTTTGAGACATACACCAGGAAAAAGGGATTGTCCGCAAACAAGGCGACTCATCTTAAAATAGCAGACTATTTATGCTATTTCCGCCATTTTATGGGTCTGAAAATTTCTACATTATCTACATACTTAGCAGCTCTCAGCTCAGTCGTCACCATGGGAACAAGGACCAAGCTGACTAAAGTTCCAAAGCTTCTTGCCTTACTACGTTTGTTCAAGTTGGAAGATCAACAACACAGATTTAGAGCTCCGGCATGCGACCTAAATATTGTATTCCAACATCTTACAAGTGATGCGTATGAACCACTTGATCGGACTTCAGTTGAAATGTTGACTCGAAAGAAACTATTTTTACTTGCCCTGGCTACAGCTGCAAGAATGTCAGAAATTCATGCTCTAGACTTTAGTCGAATGAAGTTTGATACAAGTCACCAAGAAACAGCTCATTTAGGTCTAAGATGGGATTTCATAGCAAAGAATCAATTACCAGGTTAACCAGATAGACAATTCCATATACCGGCCTTGTCTTCAATCTTAGGACCTCACAATACACAAGATTTATCCTTATGTCCAGTGAGAGTATTGAAAATATACATTGCATGTACCAAGTCTAGAAGACAACGGTTCAAGCGCCTATTTATCCCTATATCTACTGAGACACCCATGGAAGTATCCCGCAACACTATCTCAGTGTGGATTGGAACTGTTATACTTAGAGCATATAAAGTTGCAGGATTGGATCATCTGTGAGCCACCAACCCACATGAAGTCCAAGCCTTGGCCTCTACACTAGCGCTACATGGGAATTGCTTGCTATCAACTATAATGGAGGGCTGCTTTTGGAAGTCAAACACGGTGTTTTCCAACCATTATCTACGAGACATAGCCACAGAGGACGTCTCTGGTATTCATCAGTTTGGGCCACTTGTTGTTCAGCAACTAGCTTTCCCCAGACAACGCTGACTTAACTCACCCGATTTATGATGTGACTAGTGGAAGCCAAATGCACTGCGGAGTATTTTGGTGGAAAGTCCATGCACACGTCTTAAACAGACTAGAATGAATGATTATGGCCCTGTACTCATAATGAAGATACTTGTACACAAAGAGAGGTCGCAACTAGTCGCGATTGCTGTATCTTGACATTTAGTTGCATCAGAAACTAGCAGGATGCTGGTTACTTTTGATGTCATCACATGCTAGTCAACAAAGCCATCTATGGAAGACAAGTTCGACTGGATGTGATTCCCCCCAAAATCTACAATGAATATGAGAAGAATAGGACTGAATTATTGCCGTTACAAGTTCCCGTTAGGGGGGAAATTATTGGATGAAATTTGGAACAGATAGCAGAATCCAGTGTGGTCTTGCCCACTGCCGTTTCCGTTGGATTCTGTAAGCAGTTAGGCATGAGTCAGGATAAGGAAAAATCTGTAATTTTTTTAATAGAATTGATATTTTATACTTATCCTGACTTAGCTCTCCCAGCCGCCCCTCACAGACGTGCTGAATTCTAGTATTCTTGTGTCGGGCGACACAGGAGAGAGTGAAGTATCACGGCGGTCGGCTGACCATGTGCGTGGGGAGGGAGGTAATACATGGGGGAGTGTGAATTTTACATCCACTTCTTTCAGAAGGGAACTTCAAGGAATTTCAGGTATACCACTACCTTTGCCAGGAAGAGGAGAGTAAGCACTTAAGCATGAGTCAAGATAGGTATAAAATATCAATTTTGTTCAGAAAATTACATTTTTCTGACCTCCATTTATGGTCAGGGTAATGGCAGAATCTACTGAACCTCCTGTGTTTGATCTTACAACTCACATCTGTGTCTCAATCTCCAGGGGATAAAGACTCTCCACACTTTAACAGTGACTCTCTGTTTTCAGTGCTAAGATGGAGGAGAAGCGGAAAAAGGACGAGGAAAAGCAAAGGGAAGAAGATGAAAAGGTAAAGATCTAATCATCTGACCTTCACCTTCATGAGTGACCCAGTCCAAAATGCTCTTGACTGCTATCACTCTCACCTTAGGCTTACCAGAAACATCAGAGACCTTCTGGGTTTGAATCCCAGTTCACTCTGGTTGTTTCTTGGTTTGTTTGAGACCTGCATCACTTCAGGCTCTCTTTCAATGTTAAGTGGACACTCAATGATATAACGAGAATACCGCTCGCAACATTAAACCAAACTTACTTCAAATTATGATTTCAAATTTTCAGAATAAGAAAAAGCAGAAGGAAAAACAAACGTTCACCAGCTTCTTCATCAAGAAAGCACAATCACAAGCACCTTCCAAGGTAAGAATGGCCTCTGATTCCTGGATCAGATGTAATGCATCCATGCAAGATTGTTGTGTAAATATTACTCACTGTAAATGCTGGCAGAATCAATTGAGAAAGGAATGTTATTGTATTCAACAGAGCTTGTGTTGGCAGGTAAAGGAGCAGTCTCACTTCTTCATGCCGTTTGAGGTGAAGAAGGACATGTTTCTGGCACCTCGCACTCGGCGGGAGTTGGAGGAAAACGACAAAGCAGCGCTGGACCAACATCTCAAGACACAGGTCCGTACACTTGTCACCTTCATAACTTTCAGTTTCTAATGAAGTTTCAACGTAAGTGTATTAGACAGCTACTTCAGGAAGGCAAATCTGCAAGATGTTTAAGCAATGAACGGGGAATGCATTGGTTACTGTTTTCTGTCTGTTTTCAGAAAGATGAACCACTGTACATCAAGGAGATAAGAAATTCTTCCTACCAGAAGAAGCAGAGTTCTCGAACTCTTCCACGGTAAGATCCTGGTATATGAAGGATTGATCATGATTTTTTATTTTTTCATTACATGGCATCAGTACATCAGATCCAAACTCCCCTGTGTGGTGTCCACTATTCCAGCTTGTTTTTTTAGACTTTGATCAATATTCCAAGTTCAGGTGATTGAGGACCTGTCACTGGCTCTGCCAGGACTTGTCACAAAGGGAAGCTGTGATGTCACCTGGACACTTCAGGAAATAGGGATCCTTCTGATCTGTTTAGCTTGTAATATTATTTTTAACCTTGTAGATATTGTCATTGGGGACTACATAGGATTGAAAATCTCCAGTACCCTGATGTCATAAACTGACTTCAGGCCCAGGGTTTTGTCTAAGATCCAAACCCAAGTGCCTAATAATGACAAACAAATTATTTCCCATTTCGAATTTTAACAGATATTTGCTAAAGACTTAAGGCAGAATGAAGGGTTTCATACTGTTGTAAATATAACCTGAAGGACATTAAAATACTCTCATATCTCTGTAATATGTAGGAAACAGTCTAATTGCAATTAAAACAAACAAGCAAGTGACCAAAGGACCTTTGTGATGCCTTTGATGCATAAATCTATATTTCGTCAGACTGGCGGTGTTGGCACCCACTGATGTTGACGATGAAGACAGTGTGAAGTGTATGGACACTGTTGAGGTGGAGAAAAACAAGAATCTAGTCCGCCATCACTGCAAACTACTGCAGTTCCACACCAACTATCGTCCTCCGTACTACGGCACCTGGCGCAAGACAAGTCAAGTGCTCAATCCCAGGAATCCGTTTAAGCAGGATACGGTTGGTGGCAGTGACTGCTGTACATTCTCTAATTTGGGAAAATGTCCCCTCAGTCAAGTGTTACGTGTTTGTGATACAGCATAAACATTCTGATGCAATGAAAGAAAACTAAAGTACATAAAAACAAATAATCAACATGTAATTCAGTACGTTTATAACCACAGAAGCACAAGTTCGATTAATATCTTGTACCATTTTCAAAACAAGCTTTCTTATTTGACTATAAGTTGTATTTCCCTTGTGTGCAGGAGCTGTTTGACTACGAGGTTGACAGTGATGACGAGTGGGAGGAGGAGGAACCAGGCGAGAGTGTCTCCAGTAGTGAGGTGGGGATTATGTCGAGTCATGTAACAGAGGTGTGTCATCTCAGACTGAGATGTGTCATCTCACATGGAGACATGTTGTCTCACAGAGGTGCGTTATCTCAGACTGAGGTGTGTCATCTCGCATAGAAAGCCTCATGTCGGTAATCATATAAATGGGTCCAACTGTCAGTGGAACTGGTAATTGTAAATAAGACAGTTCAAGAAGTATGGATTGAAAGTTGACACCCAATACTCACTTGCAGGACAGATGTCTGAAGAAAAGAAATAATGTTCATTGTGTTTAGTGTCTGTGTACACTATGTTGACATGTTTTCAGGATGAAGGCGAGGAGAAAGAAGACAAGGATGAGGATGAGGAAGAGGAGGAGGACGGGTGGATGGTCCCTCATGGCTACCTGTCTGAAGATGAGGGATGTGAGCAGGACGAGGAGGTAACTTTACACCCTTGTGACACCTTCAGTAATCAGCATTACTATGTCATAGGTGAAACTAGACATTCAAATGATATTCATTTAAAAGCATAGGTGTGAGTAATTTGTTAAAGCATCTTGCTATCTCAAATTGTTTTAAGCAAGTTGATCAGAAACATAGGTTACCTTTTACAGAGTCACAAAGCAGAGCTTGATGTGCAAGGTGCGACAAATATTGGGACAAGGAAGTTTGTCCTAAAGATCAGTTAATTATCCCAAGAAATTATAAGGACTGCAACAATGTGTGTGTTGTGTTGACAGATCACCCCCGATGTGCTGAAGGCTCGCCAAATGGCGAAGCAGGAAGCTTGGGAGGCAGAACAGAAGAGACAGAAGCAGCCAGTCCGAGCTGTCGTCATCGGCTTAGCCTGGGAAGGGGAAGATATTGCAGCTAACTTAGCTGCCAAACTTGCCCAGTTTCAGGTGAACAAAATCTTCACAGAGACAATCATATACTTGGTTGCTTAATTATACTACCTATCAAAAGTTTAGACTTACTGTTGTAACTGTAGCCACTTACTTCATTCGCAACTGTTCTAAACTAGGTTTTGCTAAATATTCCATTCTGTTTAAAGGTACTGTCTATGTATGAACTGATGTATTGTAAAACAAATTACTTTACAGGTCTGCAGACAAACTTTCTCATGAGAGAAAGTTTCCAAAACTCTGAAGTGGACTGATCAATATGACAAAAGACATGACATAATAAACTTGGTACAAAAGTTTGAAGAAAGTGCATGTATTTGAAGTTATTTTCTTTTTTCATAATTTCCTGTACCTTAGAGATTTGTGTAGCAATAGACTGATACAAGTGTGCTTTCAGGCTGTGTGTTTGTCTGTGGTGCCAATAGACACAAGGTCTAGGCCAGTGGACAACACAGGTGGAGGGAAGGATGGAGACCGGACATCGTTTGGAAAGGGAAACAGGAAGCCAGTACCAGAGGAAGGTGAGCACTCATCTAAAATTATATTGACGTGTAGTGTAAAGCTCTGATGCTAGACAAGTGTGTTACTTAGGGCACTAACTTTATTCTACATGTTTTGCTCTGTTTTCAGTTAAGTTATATATACCAGTCTCTACAGTAGTACTTCCTCTCAGATATTTTGTTCTTTTGAGGGAATGTGTTAAGTACTTCCAATTTCTCATTTTCAGCCATGCCTGATCTAATCCGGTTGTTGCATGGCAATCTTATTGGGATCAAGAAGCTGATCAAGGAGTTCCGATTGTACTGGAAGAAGAAGACTTCGGGCAGTCTGGGTGAGGCAGACGATGACAATATGGAAGTGGATGAAAGTGTGACCGACAAGAATGCCTCAGTGCTAGAGAGCTCTTGTACGGAAGACAAGAAGGCTCAAGTGAGTGGTGTGGATGTTAGTTCTGGTGGAGCTGAGGGGGACGGCAGCAAGGACACACCTGATGGTTGGGGCATGTCCAAACGGCAGCTGGAGATGAAAATTATGTCTATTGCTGTGCGGGAAAGGAGACCAAATTTTAAGAAAGTGTGCTGGTATGTGAAAGAAGAGGTTCTCAAACAGTACATGATGGAGGAACTGGCGCTTCCCAATGCTTGGCAGTATGTGTCCAAGGGCTTGATCAAGGTGAAGAACGAGGAGGCTGCAGGGAGAAAAACTCCCAATAACTTGTCGGAATCCTTCACGGATTCAGTTGCGATCATCATGAAGGAAGAGCCAGCTGCAGAAGATGCCGAGGCTAAACCCCTTCCAAAAGACCAACCCTCAATTATGCAATTTGCTAAGAAAATGCAACCTAGCGAACTCCCCAAACCCAAGATTCGAAGAGTACAACTGAAACCTGCTAGTCCAGTTCCCATGCCAAGTGTTGAGAAATCCCCAGTCACTGACCTTGACGTATCAGCAGGTGAAGAAGTCCTTGGTCCATATAAAACACTGCCAAAGGACCAAAGGTCAATTATGGATTTTGCCCAGAAACCTCAAAATGGTGCACGGACAGTTCCTCCAAATGTTGTTAAAAATATGCTTTTGTCACCAAAGTCTTCCAGTGCTGATAATATTACAAGCCCCAAACAGATTTTCTCAAAGGAGACCACCCCCAAACGGAAAATATCAAAGGAGACAAGGGAGACCACCCCGAAACAGAAAATGTCAAGGGTGACCACCCCCAAACAAACAATATCAAAGGAGACCACCCCCAAACAAACAATATCAAGGGAGACCACCCCCAAACAGACAATATCAAGGGAGGCAACCCCGAAAGGGGATGCCACAACTGAGTCTGTGAAGGGGTTTGTCCCAACACCGTCTGTGACAGCAGTCCATGCCATGGACAATGTTGTTTCCAAGAAAACCGTGATAAGTGCTAGTAAGGAGGAGGCAATGGATGTAGACGATTGCATCGTCATTGACTAGGATTCTTAGGTATAGGTGTAGAATATTCTCCTGTGTTTAATAGCAAATACTACTAGATGTGTGTCAATGTGTACAGATATTGCATATGTATTTAAGAAATGATTGATACAAAGCAATTCATTACTCTTTTTACAATTCCTTGAAACCATTTGGGGAGATACTTGTGACCATCATCAGTAAATGATGAATACAAGGCACATAATCTTGCCTGGATGACTGCCAAGATGATGAACTCTTGACGGCAGATTTGGAAGGACTGGTTTAACTCAACTAGACCACAAAACAAGTGCTTAATGTAACAAACGTTTGGGGGAAGAAATCTGCTTTCGTTCCAGACTGTCTGTTTCCTTTGACTATACATTTATGGTGATATTCTCTTCTGCAAGGGATGAAATCATTTTCAAAAGGAATGCAATACTTCATTATAATTCTATGTTAAGTTTGTCTTTCACAGAGATTCATACTCATGTGACTTTAACATGATTGCCTCCAAACTTTTATTAAGCATAAGTTTACACATACTTTTATGGGACATCTGTTCAGTTAATATGCTCAATAACAAAAGGAGCTGACTAATTGTTCTGGTCAAAGAGAAAATAAGAAACGGGTGGTGATGATCTCATTTAAGTGCAAGACTGACAAAGCCTTAATAATCAATGTTGTGATGCTGACTCTCTTGTTAACTTCAGTATGTGCCCTGACTGATTATCATGTTTTGTGAGTGTCCACTCTGTAAGAAACAATACATGGATATGATTAACTGAACATCAGTAATGAATATATGAAGTGAATGTATCTGAGATTAGTTGTGTGACTTTAGACTCTAGTCTGAAGACCAACACAAGTCAAGTATGATGCAGGGTGGTCAAGTGCTAATTGCTGTATTGATTACAACACAAAAATTTACTAATAATGAAGAGAGGTATGTCCAGGCAAGCAGACCAAGTGTTAAGTTGAGACTTTTTAAGTCAGAACAACAGCAGCTTGATGGCCACAGAAATATTTTAGGCCAGGATAAAAATATTCCTGTTGGTTAAGCTGACATAGCTGAAGTATTACTTTTCCAGCTTTAAGAATACTCTCACAAGAAAATGTAAAATAAAGGGTTGAAAAGTTGTATCCATGGTGTAGGAGGCGACATGATTTTAATCTGAAATAATGTGAAAGTGTATTTTCTAGTTGGCTGTGCTTTATCATCAGGTGCATCTACTCTGGTATGTCAACAGTGTAATCATGCTCCAGAGAAGGTCCTACTTTTCAACTTTACAGCTTGAGTATTGGTTCTTTTTCTGTCAAACCGATGCTGATCACCACTTGATTAGTTCAGATTATAGGATACAAACAATATAGGGTGGCTGAACCAAAATGGTATAAATTGTCATCTGCTTATTTCAGCAATGGATGTTACCCAATTTGGGGATATTTGTTATTAATATTGGCAGTATTATGAATATATGTCCAAAATGTACTATTCTTTCCACATATTGTCACTGGGGTGTTATCGTCAGTATGCTCAGGGTATAAACATGTACACACCTAATCTGCAGATCTGGGACGTTCCTGCCCACAGTGCAACAGTTGGAAAGCGAAATCTCTTTCTTGGACCAATTAACCATGAATTTTATTTATATCAAAATTATTTTAAAATAATGCCATTATGTACTCTTTTTTTTGTCTTCAGTGTCATGTGGACATTTGTGTGAAATACAAGGGTGAATGAATGAAAAATGTAAATAAATAATGTGATCAAACATCCTTCTGTGTTGTGTATTTCAACAACAGGTTAGTGCAGGTTTTACTATTAATCAAGTAACTGTGCCAAGACTGGTGTCTGGTTGTTGGTAATTCACATGTCTGCATATCCAATATGAACCATCTGAATATTTTTGCTGATGTTACTTCGTCCATTTTTGAATGAAGGTAAATTTAATTGTCTAACTGTTGTCTAGGGTCTACAGAATCGCAGGTTACACACCCTGACAATATGGTGTAAATAATACCAGGGTACAAACCAGTGTAAGAACTGGATATTTTTCGCACAAGTAATCCAACACTCCGCCCTTTATTATTGTGCAATGGGTTCCATAGCAGTTTTCAATTCCCAGGGGCTCGACACCTCGCTAGTGCAGGCAGAAAGATGGTCCTGGGATTGGCTGAAAAACTATTGTTATGGAACCCATGGCATCACTGCTTTGAGTCCCAATCCCTATTGCATGATTAGGAAACAGCAGGATATTTGGGTAACTTACAAGTCATCTCCCAAGAAATAACACTTCGCAAATACAGCTGTAGTTTTATTTACAATGTGACACTTGACAGTAATGCCAAGACAGAAATCAAGATAAATTAAGCTCATTGTCATGATTTACTTTGGAAGGAAGCTGATGAGGCAAGCTGACTGACAGTTCAATTACACACACTGAGCAACTACGTGCTTATAATACTTTCGGTTGTTATCACCAGTTATCACAATGTGATGTGAAAATCAATATTAAATGCCTGGGACTAACATGCGGTATACTGCTTTAAGAAGACTCAAAGGTATTCAGAAGTTGGTGAATATACAAGACAAGTATATGAATGGCAACCTCTTATTGTATAACACGTTTCTGGGCCACTTCCTGCCCCTTCTTCTGGTGAATATGTCTGAAACACTATGTTATACAATAAATAAGAAATCGCCATTCATTTACTTTTCTTATATGCTTCAGAAAGGACTCATTATATGAGTACTTTTCTCTCACTCCAGTTCAGTCCACTGTGCCTTTCACTGGTCAGTCAAAAGTCATACGTCAGGCATCGAGAACGCGCCCTGTTTTCAAGAGAATGGTGTCTTGGCAGATATTCTCTCATACCAGTCCTCTTGTTCATTTTACAGTTTAGATTAGAAACAAAATATTTAGAATTAGTTCGGTACTTGTTTTCTGAACCACAGAATAAAATGTCAACAGTTAACAAAACAGATTGACAACTGAGAGCAGTAAGTGGTGTCTTCATCAATGAGTGACTGATTACTGTCTACAAGTTACACAAATACTCTTATAACTCTGCCATGATAGTGGTGAGAATATGCCAGGTATTGACAAATCTATTGATGTGTTTTCATCAGGGAACTGTCTTCGTCCAAAACAAATATTTGTGAGGATTGTTCGTGAATTGAGGTGTTGACATGACTAGTTGAGATGATATTCTGGTGACCTCAGTGCCCATATTGCTTCTGACTGACGACATGTCCAGATCAAGTCTCGGAACCTGTCCTCCATTCTGAATGTTGTCTTATCACAGACAGCTGGCAGCATGATGAAGCATGTTCATGTGGGATGCTCAGAACTCATGTAAGCTTCAAAGTTGCCAATCTTCTTGCCATCTTCATCGTAGAGCAGAGCCTTGAAACACCTGTGGCACATGAAAGCTGGATTGCTGGGAAGTAATTGACAGCCATAGATGATCCACCTGCAAGAGTGACACATGGCTTGAATCACAGCTCCAGGTGGTACATGTGTCATATTGGAGGGTACAATTTGGTACATACATCCTATCACAGACACTACGCGACACATAATGTCCTGGATACAAAGGGGCATTAGGAAGATGTCCATGTAATATGCAATACTGTGGTTCAAGCAACGTATGGGTATTGACAGTTATTTGTGGTATAAAATATACTTCAGCCTTGGATCCAGTGGAACCCATGCATATTAACAGACTGTGTGTTCTGGGTGACTGTACTTTGCACATGATGTGATTGTACCTGTCTAAGGGTGTCAATTTGGTCATGACGTTTAAGTTAATATTTATGCTGTGCTTCAAACAACAATGGTCTATCTAACTAAATGGAAAACTGCACCCTTCAACACAAGGTTATTCATGATGGCCCATCTAAAACCATATAACAAAAATAACTGATCCTGTAACAAATGCTTGTGACTGAACATTTTTGGGGGGAAATATTCAGAAACTTGACAAAAATATGTCAAAGCAAACTTAACTGAGTGATCTGAGGAGACTTGCCAGCTACCACTTGCCAGCTCACATGAAGTTCTAAGTGCACTTACCCAGCAGTGTTTATCATACAGGATTTACAGATCTTGCGTTTGTGGTTCATTTCGCGGCAGAGGTATGGGTAAGACCGCAGGTCCTGGGGATCCATGGGGTGGAACATACTGCAACATGGCATGCCTCATGTAACAAATCACACACAGATGGACCAGAGAATTGCAGCTGCAGTGATATCAGATGGAATGGGGTATGATACTGTGCCTAGATTATTGCACTTTCACTGTGATGCACTTGCATATGTATGTATCTGTTTGTAATGCTGGTTTTTAATGTAGACATTAATTTTTACATCCATCTGCCACTTGTGATCAGTTATTCTGTATCCCCTATATGCAGAGTAGCTGGCTCAGTGACCAAAAGCACTTACAACATCTTGATATGAAGCACCATAGGATTGGGACTAGAAGTGTTTAAGCATGAGTCGCTTAACCAATATTTTAAACAAACAGCTAAGGTGCTTCTGACATTAAATGTGTTTGAATTCAATCCTAGAATCAGAAAGTAGGAATTAATTCATAGATGTGGCAATAGAATATATATATCACTCACTTGACTGAGAGATCATAATGATAAATTCTTGCAGTTCTTAAAAAAACATACACGCCACATAGAATCTTTCCTATGTCTCTGAATATGCATATGTAGCATGTACATAAAAGGTGAAGGTTAACTCGAGGATATTGTGAGAAGTGGTTGTATCAGCCCCAGCCAGAGTCGGTGAGAAAAGCACAGCACCTCTGAGCAGCTGAGTTGGATATGTAACAAATGTCAGAATAATAATAATGACCGTCTTCAGACTGCCCTCATACACCCATCATGGCTATCTTTACTTGAACTGTTTGTTTTGACGCCAGCTGGACCGTCCATTACAGTGTTTTTGACATTAATTTGGCACTGATTCAACGCTGCTGACAGAAACACAAATTTCACAAACTGCAGAAAAACAAACAGGAAGGCACAGTCAGATAGACATACTGGAAAGGTTAGATCCTGACATTTCAAGAACACTTATGGTTTTGACTGTAGAGCTAAGAATAAGAGAGATACAAATGTATGGACTACTTGCTTGGCCATTGGACAACTGACAAGTGGGCCTTATTGCTATATTTCACTGATGCTTCCTTCAGTAACGTTGCAAAAATCCGAATGTTCCACCCTGTATGTGTCGTAACTTTGATGCAATTATTGACTTTTACATAACCATAATGTGAAGCAAAAATGATTTCCATTCAAGTATCAACATTTTGGTACATTGAACGATGATATCTATTGTGTTTTATCAGAGTTATGAGAATTTTATGAACCCAAAGAAAATGTGTCTTGGAAAAACTGACCAACTACCAACGGTGATAACTCCAAAACTATTTAAGATATCAAAATGCCTTTGGCAAAGGTGACCAGGGTATGGGCTTTTTAACAGCATATAGAACATGACTGACTTCATGTAGTTCTGGAAAAGATGATTTTCATGCACAGGCACTGTCAAAACGCAAAAATTGATAAATTTCCATTATGGGGTGAATCAATGGGGAATAATGTTGTTGACCTTGAGTGAAAATTTGGTCAGTTTATCTCTAACAGTTTTGGAGATATTGAGGATGAAATATTTTCACAATTTGGGTTATCTGCCCTTAGTGGAAGCCAGGATTTTGCAGAATAATGATAATATGAATAATATTAATAATAAGAAGAATATTTGGATAATAACAGTAGGTCTTCCAGACTTTCGTCTGAAGACCGAATGATATTGCATGGTATGAAAATGACTTTGCTTAAACAAAGGTGTGTATCTGCTTCTATTTAATGACCAAATATACGTCAGAATAAAGAACTGACGGATAAAACTGAAATACATTCTGGAATCTAAGATACTTTTTATACTTGCTTACTTATACTGCCTAATTCCCCAATGCATTTACTGCTTTCCTTTGAAAAGACGAAGTTGTGCACTGGAAACATTGAAGAGTTGTTGTTCCAACTACATGGGCTGCCACATAGACATCCCACTGTGCCCGCATGACCCGGAAAGGGCTGGACATCACGAATCTTCACATTACTGATGGAATGTAACATCTGAGGAAATCCATCATGGGGAGGTAGCACAGCGATGGGCGAGCGAATAGATTGAGTAATGCAGGATAAGTGTACAAACATAAAATATCCAGATTTTACTAGATTTGTATCTTATCCTGTATTAGTCCTTAAGGCATCTATCCGACGGAAAAGAGGTGGGCAAACCTTCGGATGAGATACTCTTGTGAAAAAGAAACCTCTCACGTTGCCGCAGATACACTGTCAGTGCCCCTGGCCCAAAACTCCCGGCCTTCAACCTGTTGGCACAACAAAGAATGAGAGATGGAAGGCGTCCAGGTAGCTTGACAGTAACAAAGAAACATATGCTAAAATCTGAAACTGACCGACTGAGCGAAAGCAAACAGCATGAAACCAGCTCATCTGAGGTGATGTACACCAAAAGAATTGCAAGGCTCAATCTGGACTGCCATGGGCATTTGGATTAGACTGGAACAATTACTGTGAAGGGCCATCATGGATGTAACTGCTCTGATGAAGGAGGGTCATGTTGGCGGCTTCATAAGCCTGGAGGATGGTGATTCCCAACCCTAATACCAAGGTGTTATGGCTATCTTCTGCCGTAGATGTCTTGGAGAAATGAATAAAAAGTCATTTCCTTGCACCACAATGGTGTTGAATGGAGTGATGAAGAAAACACTGAAGTACCAAGCATAAATAAAGTTCTGTGTCATTCTCACCGGGACTGCTCCATGTGGGGTCCATTCAAGACGAACACAAGTGACATCCAGGGCATGCAGCTTCCTCACCCTAGCTGCCGTGGCCAATGCATGCAGAAAATACATCTTCTTGGTAAGGTTGTAAAAAGATATGGCATGAAGTGGCTGAAAAGGCGCCTCCCTTAACAGCCAAAGCACCACATTCAGGTCCCACTTTGGCAGCTAGTGACAAGATGAAAAAAATCAAAATGTCTGATGTAACGGGGATGGAAAATGAGTCATTTCCTGTTTGTGAAGACACCAAACCACCAAAACACACAGCCAGAATGATTGCCTCCAACTCCAGATTGTTGATATGCCACTGGTGTTGATTGGTAGACCATTGCTCTGAGATGACCTCACCCTTGAGATGAGCTCCCCAACCCTAGAGACAGACCACAGTTGATGTATCCTGCTGATTGAGGAGGCAGTTGTCCATGTAACACTGAATGTTCCTTTGGTGTAGAAAGGCTGCTATGGCTTGGGTACTCATTTGGAAAGCCACTGGTCCCACTGGTTTGAATGTTGTCATTTGGAAGTGAGGTAGGGGTGCCACGTAATGAATGTTGAACTGTCCAAGGTTGTGGACCATTCAGAACTTGTCGGTGTCCTTTAGGGGAACCAAAAACATTGGGGAGTAATAACCTAGTGTTAATGTTGGCCCTGAACAATCTTTGAGGCTTTTTTGTGCGACGAAATGTTTATATTTTCCAGTAGGTTGTAGATGTTGTAGGTTGGGAGGCTGGACATCGATTGGATATGAGATTGTTAATGGTGGACCCAATCTCCCACCTACTGGGGTGTCTGTGCCTGGCAAATATCCCTGGCACCTACAAGTATTGAGTAAGTGCCCTCTAAGAGGAAGCTAGTGCCCATATAGGTTTAAAGGAGCGTCGAATTTCATGTCTCAATAAAGGCCAATCAAGTGTCTGGCATTGGAAGCGTTGCAGGTTTAGACGAACCCGTAAGAAGTGCTGGTGGAGTCGGAGGGACACCAATGAAGAAGGCACTGGGAGTACCAGTGGCGTGGCTGGTAAAGGTGGTGTTGATTGCGTAGATGGCAACAAAAATACTGCATGTGCTGGATGAATGATCGAAGGACAGGCTCCCCAGTCCCCGTAGTCGCTGCAAAAGCCACCTGTCCCATGAGAATGACATTTGTGGATTAAATGGAAGAATCTCCAAAGGCACCATCCTCTGTTGAAACATAGACTGGAAAAAAGGACTGCATCCACACTTGGTCCATGTAAGGCGCACCTTGGTTGACAGGTAAACTAGGAGACATTACAGGTGCTGACGTTGCCACTGTAGATGGCACTAAAGGTGCCAGGAGCGCAGACGGAGGGGGAGCAAGAAGTGTCGATGGCATGGAAGCTGAAGACACAGTGGGAAAGGTCACCAGTCCCCTGAAAGATGCTGACGAAGACAAATCAGACATCGTTGTCTTCCATGGCAGTGACGTCTCCTGTGAAGAACCACGCATCTCCATAGTAGCCGGTGAAATAAGAGAATCCTGAGAAGCTGACATCCTGCAAGTGTGTAAGAAAAACACATGTGCACAACATAGAAAAACATAGATTCCCATCTACCAAAATATGGTTAATTGAAAAAAACTATATGATGGTAACAATATACTAAATAATGCACACAGTTATTTAGCAATTATAACACAAGAATTTACCAAAGAATAATAAATGAACAAGAACAATAGTAAAGGGAGAAAACACAAACCATTTCTGAAGAAACCATCAAAAAGAAATTGACAAGTCACAAGTTTAATCCCAGAGACAATCGCACAGCCTGTCAGGCAGAGTGACAAGCAGCAATGAGAAGATTTGTGACATCAGCATTTTCCCGGTCACATGGGTGCAGTGCAATGTCATATGGCGGCTTGCGTACTTGGGACAACTTCTCTTTGATGTTTCCATCGCACAGCTTCACCGTGTCAACGGAAAGCAGTAAATGCATTAAGGAGTGGTGCAGGATAAGGTAAAAACTGCAATGATGATTTGTATAATGATGTTCCATGATCTATTGGGAAGTATGGTGATGCACTGTGACGGACTTACCGGATGTCAGTGAAGACAAGTATATGTTCACAGTCACCCTGATGTTGATAGAAGTAGGGCTTGCCCAGGACAAGGTCAAGGTCAAGGAAAGTTGTGTCTTCCATCTTGGCTGTCTCAAATGGACCCATCCTCTCGCTTCGATTCTCCTGACTTACCCACTCTATTATGGCACTACAATGAACACCATAACACTGAACACCATAAACTCAGGAAATCAATGTGTGAAAACAACCCCTTGTGAAAATTTGGTTTTGTTGGTTTACCACTGCATTCAAATTTTCCAGCTGTATGACGGCAATCTATCTGTGATCAAGTCTGAACCCAACAAACCAGTGAAAGACATTATAAGCATCATGCAATTAAGACACAATAACACCAAGTCAGCGAGTCTGACCACCTGATCCTGTTAGTTGCCTTTTATAACAAGGCAAGTCAAGACAAGATTTTCATGAGGTCAAAGACCAATACAGCATAGATAAATTAACAAGCATGGACTGCCAATCTTCACATGACATCTTGTGACAAGAACCCAGGCTAATGTGCAAAGGTAGAAAGTTGGCACATTCTCTTCTCCTCTCATCCAGTACCATCTGACTTTAATATTTTCCTTCTGAATAAATAAATCTCATAAACAAAAATGTTTGCAAAACCAACAGTTCAGGATGAAAGTAAACATTGCAATCCAAATCCCCCCACCCTCAAATAAAAATAAAATACAACAACCATCCCCCATCCCACCTCCTACAAAAAAATTAAATAAAACAAAATATATGATGTATAAAATATGTCAGTTAAACAACATTACTAGCTCCTTTCTCTATACATGGATGTTAAAACATCAGCCCAAAAGATATTCTCACTTGCTGTAGTCTCGATTGTCAGGCTGACGCATATCATTGTAGAAGGTTCCTTCGATGAAGAAAAATCCTGACTTGTAAATATCCTACAAAACAAGTATGCTACGTATCACTTGACATTTCAAAGTAATAAAAAATACATACTTACCAATTTCAAGGCAAAAACAAGAAAATTAAAATTGTGACACATGGGTTTCCCTGAAGGACTGATGGGGTAACTACAACCCTATTCACAGGCAATATTGGACAAATGGTGGGATATTTACAACACCATACACAGGCAATATTGGAAGACTGATGGGATATTTACAACAATATTGGTGGACTACTGGGGTAACTATAACCCTATACACAGGCAATATTGGAGGACTGTCAGGACAACTAACTAGCCCCATGAGGTATATCAGTACACATCACAAGAGCTTTACCTTTGCAAATGTGAACTGTGTAATGTCTGGGTGTTCGCTGAGATCTCCGCTGATGGCATAGTCGTTGGAACACTTTATGACATCACGCAGCTCACTCAGTCTGTGGTTGCCAAGGAGTAGGTATGTTTCTGACATCACCAACTAGAAACAAAAGCCAGTACTTGTGCTGAAAGCCAGTACTTGTCCTGCACAATTCATATACACCAAGCATAATAGAAATCAGTCATGGTAATAATGATAAGGTTGCTTATATTGCGCTGAACTCTCAGCCACACAGGCCTGCTCTTGGAGCATACAACATAATGGAAACTAAATTACCCTGGATAACCCAAGCTGTCCATGATGTGATAGAAGATTAATATTTATTAACCCCACTGCGTACCCATTTTCTGCTGGTTGAAACAGAAGCATGTTTAGCTTAAGAGGCATATTTTAGAAGTTGGAAGTAAATAGAATAAGTGTATATGGATGACAACTTCTTTGATACTGGAACACGACGTTTCGATACAGGTTCTTGTATCGTTTTCAAAGTGTGATAAGAACCTGTATCGAAACGTCGAGTTCCAGTATTAAAGAAATTGTCATCCATATACACTTATTCTAGAAGCATGTTTAACAAACTCACACTTGCCTGGGGTGAGAGCCCATGGGACAATTGGTGCAGGGCAATTCCTGTAAAACCTTCAAGAGTAGCTACCAAACAGTCACCCATCCAAGGACTCTCAATGAACAGCGTTACTTAACTGATTTGTGACCTGAGCTCTGTGCACACCACCGGTAATGCCTAGACAATTCCCCTGGGGCTCATGTAAGCATTGGCATGTGAGTGGGTTAGATCACTAGGTTTGTATAATGGAGGTTTGTGACTCACTCTTACTGAAAAGGTCTGGACCCCTAAAATGACTAGAATTTGTACCTTACTTAAAAAGTGTAACAAAAACTCTTAACCAAATTCTAACATGTTTTATAAATAGAAGGATTGCAAAATATGGATCAACAACTTCTTGATTGCTGTGAGAGTGACCTTTTGGTGTAGATTCTAACAGCATTAAGTGATGCAATATTTTGGAGATGCAATAAAATCTATACCTATTGTATTGCAGTAATATTGGGATTCACTGCATGGAACAAAAGACACACATAAAACAAATTCATTTAGACACTGACAAACCAAGAGTTCCCAGTGATGGACATACTAGAAAACAACTTTCAATGGTGGATGGGTATCATAGTTCTGCTAGCATAAAGTTCAATGTCTACTGAGCTTTATAAATTAGTCAGATAAAACTTGAGACAACTTTTTAAACTAACAACTAAACATTGTATTCATGAATTTACAACTACACTTCCTCACCCGAGAACTTGGCAGATTACGGTAGGGTCGGTGGACTTGGACTGTCAGCACAACATTGGGTTCCCTGACCTTGGTGTCACTACCACCTGGTGGCAGATCGCTGAATGTCTCCTCTGTCTGATAGAAACACAGAAATGTGTCACATGAAGGGGTGTTTGGTAGAAGCAACTTTTCTCTGCAGTGTTGGGGTTTCATTACTAGTTACAAATGACAAAAAATAGACAGCTACAAAGGAAATGTCTGGCAGTGACGTGCTGACATAACAGTCATTCTGTCTCTATATACAACCTGTTTGCTCTTTAACTTTATTCCAGTTATAAGAAGGTAGCCTATAATAATCAAGCTAAAACTAACAACTAAGCAATATCCAAGTGTCAATGAAATCACCAAGCCTTACTAATAACCCATTAAGTATGAACTGTATACGATACGAGTGACATATTCTTACCTTATACATGTAGTGTGGAAAATATTCCCAAAATACTGCTGTCACGTAACCATGATTCATTATTAATATTAATTTTATTTTTGTTGATCTTCAAATAGACATGTTGATGTCAGAAATGGGAAAACTTTGAAAACCATTTCTGCAGTTTGAAGTGAGTATACATTATGTTGGTACTGTTACAACTAGATCAGGAGAACGCTACCTTGAAATATCTATACCAGTCCACATAGTTATACTTCATCTTCCGAAGGATATGGTTGTGATATGTTGGGTTTTTCAACCTCTTGTCCAGCTCTGCTGCTTGACTCCTGCAAACAGACGTTATCTGTCATCAGTGTCATCACTGAACTTTAAAAGAGTTGAAAACATTATACCAGTTAATACAAAGGCTTCCCGCATGGCTATAAGGTGTACCCATAGTACTAGACATATGAACCTACACCTGCACACAGTACAATTAAAATTAGCTGATATTTGTTGTAGGTCTAAGATGCTACCTGTCCCACTACTAATTCTTCCTACTAATGCACTCATTGTAGGTCTTAAACTTTTACAGTTAAAGGTTGCATACAATATGCCAGGAAATTGCATCGGCTCCAAAATGCCTGATTGTTTCTTTCTTTACTTCAAAATAGTTGCAATGGTTACAATTCATCATGTCTGGTCAAATTTAATGAAAACACTTAAAATATCTGCTTAATGTTCATTAACATTTTACCTTGAAATCAGTTCTTGTCACTTTCAGTTCTTTTCCATCTATTAAGTAAGGCATCAAAGGTGACAAATTCTTATCTTACTAACACACCATTTAGAATTGAGGTGTGTCCTTGAGGTTGGCTCAGAATAATGGACAAAATAGTGACCACCTAAATTGTAACTTTAACATTTTACATAGACAAGTAAACCTTGACTTTCCTCTGAGGTATAATGAATCATCAGAAGATTTCCTGTACAGTCAGTACTCACCTTACAGTTGCCAGGTCGACATCACTTGGAACATTCTCGTAAATGACTTTCCTGTCAATAGTGTCACCTTTACACATGAGGGTTTCAGGGCTGTAGGAGAGACAAGGCTGGTAATGCACTATCAAATGCACAGGAAACAATGGCAAATGGAGCACAAGTATCAGAACATATCAGAGATACAACAGTGATGTAGGATTTTATCTATTAATAAATCATTGAATGTATTGGGTGGGCAGAGTGAAAAACACCCCCAAAAACATACAGTGTGAGTGCCAAATTCAGGGATATGCTGTAATCAGTCATTAAAATCTATGGTATTCCACCCATCAAGTCATTTACTCACTCCATCTCTTGACCAATGTTTAATAATCTGCTATTTTGGTTGTTTACCTTCTTGGGCAGGCAAGTAATCATGAGTTCAACCACAGATTTCACCGATTATGTTTCTACCTTTGCCTGCATCATACATGCTAATAGGTTTTATGAAAGTGGCAGATATCGCAGATCACTCATCATGTTACGCATGATTACAGCTCCCATCAAATATTGAAGGCATAATGTCATAGTAGTACTAAATATCAGCCCATATATGTTACCATATATGTTACTTTAAAATAATTACAAATTTAGATTACAATATCAAATTTAACAAGTGCGAATGAAATAGTTGACTCTTGACCCTCTACATTATTTCAAGTGAACCCCAAAGAATTATGGCCCTTGGAATGGTCTTTACAGATATCTTATAATGTAACTTGTCATTCTGGCCAGTTCGGCAAACACTGACAACACAGCCTGTGACAGTGTTTTATGAACAGAGCAATCGTTTACATTCCATATATGGAAAGATTACTTGTTTGGAAGCTGTTTGCCTCAAAGTTTCAGTTATCAATTTCAGGCAAGTTGTAAGGGATAATAAGTATTTTATTACACATCAATAGGAAGCTAACGTGAGTGTATATGCTCCCTGTATATAAAATATAGGCAAAAATATTGTTGAAAATCTGTGACAGTGTGCTCCTAAGGTGAAATATGTGATGTTACAATTTAGTAGAGAACTGCACAAAGTTTGAACCAACTCACCTCCTCCAGCATTCACCACATAAGGGCAGGGGACAAAGTCTAGAGTCAATTTTGACGAGTACCATTGGTCATTATGGGTATGAAGTAAGGCTGTTATGATACACTTGCATATTTGATGAATCGAACCATAGCCCTTCAAGAATTCAGTTTGTTATTTGTGGTCACCAGAACCGAACATGAATGAATATTTACATGTTTTTTAAAGGGAGCATGTTTTGCTTGAGCCCATATGTCCTTTTCCAAAGTGAGCTACGCAAGACTGGAATATGTACTAGCATTGCAGCAGTGCAAGTCATGTTAGTTTGCAATGGCTGCGCGTGATACTGTGCACTACAACTATTAGTCTTTTACATACATGTAAGATCACTGGTTATTTACTAAGACAAATTAACAGTTAGCATGGGCGGTCCATACTGTGCATGAATCACTTAAGTACAATATTGTATTTGTGAATAATTATTTGTATTCACTACCAATATTCGTGATACGTATCAGAATTACCAACGAAACGGCCCCTGATATTTGACCCAAACTGGAACAGAGAAGTAAATATTTCAACACTGACATATAAATTCAACAGCTGTGCTGCTCTGCGTCCATAACGCATGCACAGTGAATAGTTTTGCGGAGCTGAAACAGTATGCATGCCCAGAGTATGAGGTCGTAAGCAGTAGTCTAATCTTGGCTGTGTACACAAACAAGTTAATTATCTACTCGATGCGTAAAAAAACTTGTTGATTGTGATAAGCAGTCTCTGTCACAGAGAAAGCTCGGTGTCTGGTATATTCACACCTATATGCCTGCCTGCCTGTCTGCTAAAGACAACATGCAGTACACAGCTTCTATCACTGACCACATGCAATTTGAACTTAACATCTATCAGACTATAAGACATAAAGAAAATAAATTGATTTATGACTTGTGCACCCTGGTCCCGTCTCTGCCACATTATGTAATTAGGCACGTGTGATACACATGACATGTTTTCATGTCTGTGGGTTGCAAACAAACTACATTTATTTTTTTCGGATGATTGGATCTGAAGGAAACTGGTGCAAACTCTTGTCAGTTTCAAGTCCTGCTTTGTACTTGGACAAATGATAGATTCCAACCATGCAGTAGTTTACCATCTCACCTGAGATGATTTTTGATTGGATCGAGCACAAATTCAGAGAACATGTATTTTCAATCCTAACATTTCTATATACATTCTTCATTGATAACAACTTCTTTTAGTGTATATGAATTTGTTTGACAACAGTATATGAATCCATACTGAAACAACGCATCAAGTACACAAAAAGAAGTTGCTATCCATAAAGAATCTTACTTTCTTGTGACTGGCTATACTTCTAAAATGCCCATCAAACAGATCATCTTTCTGTACACACAATGAACCCTCAGCGTATCAGCAAATGAAACAGCCAATCGGAACCTGTCGTTACACTTGAGTGCACATCCACCCACTATGACTGGGTTTGGTCTCCCGAGGGCTTCGTTTCGGGGGAAGTAAGCCCAAGTACAAAATATTGCACTTTTGAATCACGATTGTATGGTTATAATTATGTTTATTTGTTTTTTAGAAGCAGCAATGGATATTATATGTCATGAATAAGTGATAAATGTGTTTTAATCATGTTTGATTTTTTGGTTGCATGTGACCTTTAAAGATAATTATCATAACCATCCTTATCGATGCTTAATCCAGGGGGCCGGTTTGGCTTGGGGCAGGTTCGTGTGTATTCCAAATATATTCACCAAAACAATATATGATGAAGGAGTAAGCATTAACTCCGAAACGTTGTGTTCTCATATAAAGAAGTTGATATCCATATAATCTTCATTCTTTCTAATATATGTATTCGTTGCAGCCCTAGCATGAACGTTTTACTACAATTCAAAGATTCAACTTTAAAATTTCCATATGGTATGATATTGTGTAAACAAACCCACTTTCGGCGACACGATACCTCTTCATGTCAGTCTTTGTGAAACCAGATCTGTCACACGTTACCAAATCCGTTTAAAGTTACTTTAACTTATTAGGTTAAACTAGAAAGCGTATAAATTACCTGCATACTTCTGACACTTCTTTGACAGTGTCATTCGGAACGTTCATCGTGGCTGCTATAGACTCAAGTTCATTGTTACTTGTAGTGACTGAATATTTTATCTGATCTCCCCATTGCTCCAGAAACTGTCGAACATTAACTCGGTTTTCACCAGTTTCTGAAGCAATGGAGGTCGCCATTTTGAGTACTAAAATATGGAGTGTTCAATTTAAAACGGACCCAGTTCTAGATACCTGCTCATTTGTTGAGCCCACAACATCTAGTGGCATTCTTAAACTATATTCTTACCAGGTACTTAATGACACGTTTTAATACCTGAAAAGTATCAATTACGATGTATGAATTTATACAAACATCTGTCCGATTTTATACATTCGATTTGAACCTTTTGATAACCCGAGATTAAACTATTCACAGGGTTGTACTTTTGATAGTGGAGGTGGTTCCAGATGCTTACCAGAGAATGACAATATCAGAATAATTATGTACATAATCCTGTTGTAGGAGAGTGGTTTTTAAAATGTATCAAATGCAACGGCGCGTACTGGTATTGAATAAAACTGCTAACAATAAACCTGCCACCCCGCATATGATAAGTGGATTGTTCCTCACTCAAAATTTGGCGGTAAACTGTAATAGGAAAGGTGTGGGTGTTGTTCCATTGAGAAGTTGTTAACGGTCTGGTAGGTTTACATATTATTTATGACATATGTTTCAGTCGAAAATTCACCTCGAAAACCAACCGATGGCAAATTTAAATTTAGCGAGCACGTTTTCAAAGAAATCAGTCACTATCATTGAGGTAGGTCAGAATATTATAAGGGTAACGCTATTTTTCAGGGCATTATCATTTGCAGAAGCTCGAGGTCTTTCATTAACTGCCCCGCGAAGGAGGGCAGTTGAAAAGACCGAGGGCTTCTGCAAGTGATAATGCCCTGAAAAATAGCGTTACCGTTATTATAGCTAAAATGAATAGAATTTTTTTATAAAAGAATAATAAAAACAGCGGCATCGGTTTAGAAGCATTTACTGCCAACAACAAAACGACGGAGGTCACTGACACACATTTTACAAATATAGTCACGTCATAGAACAACAGAGATGACGTCACTATTGAAAGTGACGACATTCGACCTTGACCTTTAATCATACTACCAGCCGCCATTGTTATCAGTGATCAACAACGTTAGACTTCAAGTCGATATTTTCATTGCTGTATGTTGTCATTTATGGGACAATCATTATGGCTGGCACAAGCAGGAAAGTGCATAATGGCACAGGCACATGTGACGAATGTGAGCCAGATATATGGTCAATAATGAACCCAAGTTCATTCGAGCCGTATGTGATTGAACCTCAACAGCTGAGCTACTTATGACGTCACCTAACAACGGGCTTGATAATGGCCCGTCGTCAAGCATTTTGCGGGTGTTATCAAGTTTCAGTGGACCGCTCATTTCTGATAACGAGCGGTCGTTTTCATGATAATTCTATCCATTTTAGCTATAATGGTCTTCAGTAAGTGACTTTAAGAAAGTAACTTGTTCAGCTAGTGAAACATCGTGTTACTGCCAAGTCATACGACGTTTAGCTAGCTGAACTAGAAAGTAACTTGTCATGACTAATTGTCCATTTGCCCTGGACCCGTGAAAGTCCGGGATAGAATAGATCTTCAGCAACCCATGCTTGCCATAAAGGTCGACTATAAATGGCGCTTGTCGTAAGAGGCGACTAATGGGATCGGGTGGTCAGACTTGCTGACTCGGTTGGCACGTCATTGGTTTCCACTTGCGCAGATCGATGGCCATGCTGTTGATCACTGGATTGTCTGGGGAGTACTGCACTTTATCCAGGTCATTTTCTCAGATCAGAAACCATGAATGGTCTCAGCTCAGGTGAATTAGAGATCCCTAAAGATGAATTAGCGACCCTAACCTCAAACCCTAACCCTAAGGTTTGTAAGGGGTGTGCATTCTTAACCCAAAGGACTGTAAAGGAGATAATTGCTTTGCAGTGCTGGCTGATGGCCAGCAGTCATGTTTAGTGACTTTGACCTTCATCTCAAGGTCACAAGGGGACTTTACCTTGTCAGTGTGATATCTCAAGAATCGTCCACTGGATTTTCTTCATATTCAACACTAGGCTTTATCTAGGGAAGGTGCAGGGCCCATGCGATTTTGGTGACCTTCAGTTCATTTTCAAGGTCACAGCAACTTTGTCTTTATAGGAATTTCATGCACAGGTCAAGGTCTAAGTAACTCTTCAAGTTTGTGTTTTTGTGTTTTTGTGTTTGAGCAGATATCAAGAGAGTTTGATTTTAATGTTTTTGTTGACATTTTACTTCATCTTAAATTATGACCTTCACTTTCATTTCTTTTTAAGTTTGATTTGATAATATGCGGCGGGGGATTATGTCACTTTAGTGACAATGCTTATTTTTCAAGTGGTAGGTCTACATTGATCAAAAGATCACAGAAGGCTTGAAAAATAATTTTTCATAATAGCAAGAAATAACTTCATGAAAATGTGCACCCTTTGAAACATATTCATAAGGATGTCCAGTGCATTACATATATTTGATGAATTGTAAAAGGTTAAAACATATTATCTATAACTTTGATATTCAAGAGGAATTCATATGTAATATGATATAAGAACAGTGACATCAGCAATAAATCATTAATATTAATATTCACATCTGAGCAACAGTATTTCAAGTTTGCAGTGTACACAGACTATAATGACCATCACACTCAAAGCAGGTCTTGAAACTTGTGTGATAAGAAAGAGTTAGCTCCCCTTGTACATAAAAAATTAGAAACTGTATCATCAAAGGGACAAACAAATAAAGAGGTAAAATCACACTGACAAATGTTTTGTTGTTGATATGTGATTTTAAGCTTGAAGCTTTTGGTGAACATTATTATTCCCACTAACACACAAACAAGAAACAAAACAAAATAAACCACAATCAAAACAAAAAACAAAACAACCTGTAATAGAATATATCTTCAGAGACTTCAGGTGAATGAACATTTGATAACAAACTCTGAAATCTGAGATAAATTAATTATCATCAGAAATGATTTACTTTATGAAGTGTATTATATTTTCTGCTCAACTTTGTTTAGTTAAGTTATGAGGGGTGTCCCAAAAGTATTCGGCCTCACTATATTCTCTTGATGTCCAAGCTTCCATTATGTTTTGAAGGAGTCATTAGCAAAGGCTTATCCAGAATTTCACTTGTGTTTAATGTGGTTAACAAGATATTTGTCATCACAACACATTGGAGTGTTATATTTCTTGAAACGTTGCAGAAAGTGAAAAACATTATCTGTCATTTGATACCTCGTGGATGATGGTATGAGCTCAGATAATATGATACAACATATGTTCAGTATAGTATGGATGACTTCACGACATAATCACCATTCAAAGATTTGGATTACTTGATTTATAGTTAGACAAGGCTGTTGTTAAAGGACACCCCCATTTTAATCTTTCAAAAACACGTTCTGCAGACATTCATGTTGGCACTGTTTACAATATATTGAGATCTGACACTTGTGTGACCTTTCAGTATTTTGTTTGAACCCTTGGCATCATAGATTAATAAGTTAAAACTGAAGAATAAGTTATGTCCTTTTGATTATGTCATCTGAAAGTGGGTGTGGGAAGTGTCACCAAAACAAGCTCTGTCAGGTAACATCATGAGGGGAGTCTCTTTAACAAGCAGTTGTAGTTTCAAATTGCATTTTTATGCACTTTAATATCTGTGTTTGATTGTAGAGCACTTCTGCATGTACAAAAACACAAGAAATTGTTTCTTTCGTAGTTTGTTTCCGGAAGTTTTTTGGCTGTACCAAGATAAAAAGTCAAACAAAACAGGGCTTGTGATCCTGGAACATGCAAAAACAATTTGCTTGTGCTTGACAAGATAATATGTAGAAAATTAAAACATAAAAACAGTTGTATTTTTATAAGTGTCCACGTGAGGCAGACCACTTTTGGGATACACCTTGTATATAGGTAACTGTTTGTGATTTGGTGTATTTCTTAGATGTAGTAATTAGTTTGAGAACTCATTCGGATGTACGTGTATTTGATGTATAAAAGTATAACATAGTGCTGGATAAGTCTTTTTCGCCCTGACATTTAAAATTTAAGTTGGGGCTTAAATCAGGTTAAGCAGTTAGCAACATTTGTGAAATCTTTGATGACTTACATCTATTGTTGATAAAACAAAACAGTATATCCTCATTTAATATAATATGGTGTGCTGTCAGTCATGCCTAACTGTACTTATGGGTGCAGCAGCATTTTGAAAGTGATAGGAACGTGGCTGCTATTGGATTGATTGTAATGGAAACACCCTTCTAGTTTGGTTGTAATTCTTGTAACAATGAAGGTTTGCTACATGATTGAACATACAAGCTGAAACAGTCCTAGTTCTCTATCATGGGGCTACAGTCCATTCATCAACTGACTACAGTGCCTGTCATTGAAGGTAATGGAAGCAAGGGCTCTCTCTCCATGGTTCTCTATTTATACTTGGTGCCTCTCAGTCAGCACCCACCCACTGATAAGCTCAATCCATTTTAATTTTCCCTGCTTCTAAATATACACTCACCTGTCGGTTATGCTTCCTTGCTTATAAAACTGAATTCAACTATTTCACTCATTTGTGAGGCCTTTTTAAGGTTTGTTCCTGAGGCGGCAGAGTAGTATTTTTGTTTATGAAGTCTATTTTCAGTCAGACCATTATTGTCTGTACTCTGGGCAGGGTTTTACGAGACCATGACATTGGAAGTGTGTTGAAATACATATCTTGAGCTTGAGAGCTGACTGCAACTTTGAGTGGACTTCAAAGTATGGTCATTACACTGTTAAGATGTATTACAGTTGAAATCTCCATCAGAAGTTGGCACTTGACAATCCAGGTAATGTTGTAGCAATCACTCTGTACTTTTAATAGTGTTGACTTTTTGCCTATGAAAGCATTACAACATTAAATGCATCTGTTCGTAATGGAACAAGCACAAATCGACCAGCACTAAGCTGAATATCAGATAGATGAATCATGCAATAGGATTTGATCGCCTAATTTTAATAATAACATGAATACTGTATTTATAATGCTGTCCCTTCCCTCACCTCTTTAAACAAATTGTTGCAACCCACTGAGGGCCCCTTTTGAATGATGTGTTCTCTTACCTTGGTTGAGTGTAGCCTTGCACTATTCCAACCTGCTGTGTAACACTGCATGTACCAGCTCCCACAATGATACCTGGTAAGTTGCTCTATCCTTGTTGTAAAGGAGAGAATACCTCTCAGAAACGCTTTGTTTATCAACATCAGCCATGCAACAGCCTTGCATTCTCCACAAAGTGTGTGGAGTGTGTGTGTGTGATTCAGCTAATGTTTTGCTAATGGGGCTGATTCTTAATCTAGGTACTATCTCTGAAAACATGGCTATTTAATTTTGATGAAAATAAAGAACAGTTTGTCTTGATGATGAATTATTTTACAACCACATGCTGATTAGGTCAATTTATTGGGCAGGTTTCAAAGCATTTGATATTTGTTCAAATTTTCTGTAGTGTTAATTTTGAGTTTTTTCCCATTTGTCATGAATATGTACAAAGCTGAGGAAAATACATCAATATTGTGGACATGTCTTTTTGAAACATTTCAAGACACTTTTAGAAATATCTACTTTATAACAGTTTAACTGTATATGATTGTTACTTTTATCGTGAACAAAAGTCCACCAGGTAAAGATGATTCAAGTACAAAAAGGGAGGCTCATTTTCTTGTGGACTACCACTAACGGGATAAGGTGCTGATAGTTTGTGAAAACTCTTGTGTAGATATTTTTTTCTGAGCTGTGCTTCTTATCCTACTTGTGATACATGTTTGAAACAGCTTTATGCATTAGGTTATGTGACAATTATTAATTATCTGGCTAGCTATTCTCGAACGTTCGTAGCCCTATGAACTTCTTAACACATTGGGTACGATTAAAGTTACGAATTCTTAGGGCTACGAACACTTCGAGAATAAGAGCCCAGTTGTCTGATATATATATATACCCTGGTATAGTATGCACATCATCCGGTAGGTTTGTGGGTGAATCTGGCAGACTTTGGTAAGAGGTATTAATTGAGTGACTTGGCATAAAAATAGCCTAAATAGTTTTGTTAACTCCCAGTGATGGTTTTGATTATTATAACCATTTATTTGAATGAGAAAAAATGTAGAAGCATGAGGAATCTTGCAGACTGATGGTCATTTTGTAATTTCTTGGTTGGAAGTGTGACATTTATGTGCTTGGTCTGATGCACTGGGAACATGATAGTAATGTGTTGCAGACTCTGTCAGTGGAGAGAGTGTTTGTGAAGCTGTAACAAGCACCTGCTAGTGAGACAGCAAGTCTCGCATACCTTCAGTGATGTTATCTCTCACAGACTGCCACAAGCCCAATGTGATACCTCAGTTATAGCTAGCAGTGGGAAATGCCTTATTTCATTCATGTCAGAATCGCTTTGATCAGTTCGAGATGGCGCTAGTGACAGGAGATGTACTGTATCGTCCAGCTGTTTATTCATCTGTTTGACCTTCTAGTTAGCACTTCCTTTTTGAAACCCGATGCAGTAATTTGATGAAACTATCTGCTTCACTTATAAGATTGTATACCTGAGTAGGTGAATGACTAGTGCTTCATGGTTGATTGTTATTTAAGTCTACTGAATAAAATAGTTTAAAAAATACTGTGTGCATCAATTGCAAAAAATTTCTATGGATATTTAGAAATGACTGTTGTTATTTCATGGTTTGGTACCACTAGATATTTATACTCCAGTTCCTAGTCATATAAATATACTAAAATGATTCTTTTTAAACATATGATGTTCAGATTACATATTTAAACTTCAGTCTTAATACTAGTAGTAGTAGCTATACCACATGATTTTTTCATATTCCAGATAACTGAATACAACATTGTCTGATAGCTGGTATTCTACTGATTTCAGATCACTTTTCCTTTTGAAAATGGGACCATAAATAAATATTTTAGAGGCAAATAAAGTTGAAATTGTGGGTCCAGGTTTGGATCAATTGTGTTCATAATTACTGGGAAATCACGGACCACTTTTTTCGTCGCCAATATCTTAATTTTTCCATAACTTTGCCGTTTTGGGGTGTATTTAGACAAAATTTGACACTTAGGGTAATTGGATACCCCTGATTTCATTTTTGGCATCAGAATTCAGATACATGCAATGGATTAAGAGTTATTTTATGTATTTAAGCACAAAATTATATGAACAGCACTTGCCCAAGTAACATGGACCATGACTCCAGGGGAAGCACACTATCTACAACTCTGGAATTTATACAAAGATGACTCCTAAATATCATTAAACAAACAGCAAACACACTCATACTTTTTAAACATTTTTATTAATCTGTTCATATTCTTGATGTACTCAAGCAATATAAACTAGAAAGTGTAAACTATAAGTAGAAATATCTTTGCCTGCACAAAAATTAAATGCATCACACAAAATTGTGTCTCAGCATGTATGCAATAGGTTAATAACATTGTTCACAATATTATCTGTTAGTATTATTGCCTTCACTTTCTTCACTGGACTGGAGACTTTCCCACATGCTTAAAACCAGCAAAGAAAAGGGGAGTCATTTTGAAACCTTCCACCATCTGTATGTCACAAAATATGAAAAAATGTATAAAATATATTTTAGTTTTTGCCAGATGATATTTTGTTACTGTTTTGTTTTTACTTTGCAGAGCAATAAGTATTACTTTTATTCATGGAATTTACTGTTCTGTTTGTAATCTTCATAATCATATGTTGATTGAAGTTGAAGATATTGCAGGTGGAAACACATTTTACCAGCAAAAGTTGGCCTGGGATGGCTAGTTGAAAAAATAAACTGACTGCTGTTGATAGACTGGTCATCCAGGGAGAGATATATAAACTGTCCTGGAATACCGAGGGGGTGACGGAACTTCACTCATGGCTCAGTGAAGGAGATGCTAGGGAGACCCAGATGATCTGACCTGAAACAATATTTATTATAAGTTTTGTTAATTCTAACTCTTCTTCAGATCAGTTTGTGACATTTACTGATAAATAAGCTACATTTACTTTTCTTTCTATAGCTCGATGTTGAGAGGTAGTTCTGTTTCTGCAGTTGTCTATTATTTATCACTGCAGTGAAAAATATTTTATACTTCACACTTTCAAGCAGAGAAGCAAATATCTTATACATGAAATTTTAACTTAAGGCATTTTCCGTATGACAAAAACAGATTTCACAAACACACATCAACACAAATATATATATATATATATATATATATATATATATATATATATATATATATTCACTAATCAAAACTATTCCACTCATGGTTATACATTTTTCCTTTTCTCCTAATTTCTCAATCCTAACAGTATTATGAGTATATCATATTATTATAATAAATATATCAGTCATCTTGCGTTTTCATTATGCGGCATAATTTCAAGTCTTTTAGGCTACATAATCTTGGATTTCACCAGGAAAACAGAAAAATCAGAATGTTATAAACATTCCAGAACGTATACTGACAAATTTATTTTAGAAAATCAACCAATAACTAAATAATTTCTGAGCATATGAATTTACAAAATGCAGACAGAATCATCTTAGCTTGTCAGCTTTGTCATCATCCAAATTTCACATTTTAGAATTTGACAATTTTTTATTTGTCGGATAGTAGTATAGGGAATGACAGTTCTAAAACACTTTCAAGAAAAGTGTCTACAAAGCCTTATTTACTAAATAAGGCTTTGGTTGGGCCATTAGCTCTTGCTACTATTACCCCTACTACTTAACGTGTGTTGGAGGTAACACTGTGCCGTACGGTACGATCAATAATTCTTCTCTTACAAACCCCCTACCCGGCCCATCCCTCAAGTAGTATAAGTTAGGTTCGTCGGCTTTCATATCCACTTTATCTATGTTGTAAGTTTTGACTGACCATATAGGATCGGTGGCCCGCTTACGGCTATCACCCTCGTGTTCCCCCGGCTGGTATAGATACCTCACTAGGGCCCTATCTGGTATCTGTTTCTCCTTCCCACGCAATGGAGCGGCCAACTCTGCAACTATTGATTTTAGTTTGATAGCGTCTGCCGGTTTCTTACCGGTGAGACGGGTGACTTCATGGTTGATTGCCGACACCACCTTGGGTAACCTCGTGACCCATTCAGTCGATCGTTTTCCAGGGGTGGCCATCTCCCTAGCATACTGATAGCCGAACAAGCGCTCAGCCAAAGTCCTATTAAATCTCTCAACTATGGCTTGGCTGCGATGGGCTCCGGCCGTGCCACGCCTGACCTTTGTATCGTGTTTGGCTAGCAGTTGTGACACGGCACCCATGAACTCCCGTCCGGGGTCAACTTGCAGCTCTGTTGGCCACGTCAGCGGACTGCGTTTGTATATGCGTTCGAATCCTCTGGCTACCTGGGCCGAATCTTTCGTGGTCAAGGGTTCGGCTTCCTTGTAACGACTGGCTACGTCCACTACGGTTAAGGCATACTTGTACCTCTTGTTGTGGGGTAGGAACAGTAGGTCTGCCTGGTGAACGCTATTAGGTATGTTAATACCGAACCTCCTTCTAGGCACGTAGCGTGGTGCCGGCAAATAGATCTGCCACAGGGCTTGTTTTTCAAGCCACGCTTTGGCTTCCTCCGGGGGTACTCGCGCTATTTTAGCTAGCTTATCTACTGCGCTAGCTCCTTTCCAGTACCCACGCGGGCTGTAGTAAATAGCCTCAAATTTTTTCATGTCCATACGCGTATGTGTTTATCCCATCAATAGCTATCCAACGTTTCGTGTCCATAGGCGACAGGGACGTCTTGTTTATAGTCAGTCCGTATATCTTATGTCCATCACTTCTAAGTGTGTTCATTTTATGTCTAAAGGTACGGGTCTTGAACAGGGCTTCCTTGAATCTGGCGTGTTTGATGTGTTGTTTCACCACATACTTCTTAACCCCCTTAGCCTTCCGGATCTCACTATTGTCGGCTTTCAGTATGGAGTACATCTTAGGTCTCAAACCTATGTACTCGGCTATGGGCGTGCCAGCACACTCGTCCTTCATTTTACCTAGGACCTTTTTATTTACCGTACTGTGTAGGGCATGGGTCTTAGGGTAGTCGCTGGTGTCGTATAAATCGAGGTGTTTTTTCATGTCCTCGTACACGTCCTCGGTTCGAATCTCCATCAGCAGGGAATCCGTGTCAGTGTACAGCACTTCACACCTGTCGCCGTACTGTTTCTTGAGCTCGTTGTAGTAAAAGTCGTACATCAGGTGTTTGGATAAATCGAGGATGCTCATCCCCACGTAAACAGGCCGGTTGAATTTTATGTGGCTTTTCTTCATGTGTAGGGCAACCAGGTTGTCTGTGAATATCTTACTACGGTTGAATGCCGGACTGGCTATCAATCTCCTGAGCTTGTCTTCCTCACTAGATCGAACCAGCTTCACGGTCACGCGTTTCCTCAGGTTCTCCATAGTCTTACCAAACACCGAGTTGTTCATGAGCTTGTAGAGATTTTTCTCAAAATCACTGGTGGCTTTTTTTCGTAGGTCTGTGTTCATTCTGATGTAGGGCTCCATCCATGGGCTCTGGTCGAACATGAGCACCCTATGTATTTTGGTCAGCCTCATACCCAACGACAGGTACAGCTGTAGGTTGCGATAGTGAACGATGTACTTGGTCTTATTCATTAAGTTAGGCACGAGTTTTTCAACGTCTGTCACACGACCACCTGACAAGTTATGTTGGTACTCAGACATCCAGTCTGGGTTAACCCTCATACGTTCGGGGGCCAGGGGGTAGCTGTTGTGCGATGTGTGTAATTCCTTGGTATACTCTAAGTCAACCTCGAGGATATACCCTTTGTTCGAATTTGGTGCAACCCCCATAACATCAACGTGGGGTACCCATTCGAATCCCCCTGTAGGTAGATACTGGCTCATGGCCCAGCCGTACAGGTTGTTTGCGTCGAGGTAGAGAATGTGATTGGTTGGTTTGTTAGGATCGTAACCTTTCACGTATTGATTATTTGCTTTCGCGTATCGTTTGGATGCCATGGAAATCCCACCTCGCAAGCCTTTCTCAATGAATAGGTGCATGTCGTAATCTGTGAGCAATTCTAAATTAACTCCGGTCTTTTTAAGCAAGGCGTCCCACGACAGACCTGGGCTGGTGTAATACCATGCGGGGTCGAGTTTATACTGCTTGAAACATGTCCGCCTAAACGTCTCAAACACGTCGGCTAACAGCAGTACATCTGTCCTCAAGTACAGGTCGTGATAATCACCCAGGTTCTTACAACCCAGTTTATTCCATACGTTAGTCGCGTGCGAGTAATCATCTCGTGAGACGGACGCCTCATTCAGCTTGCTATAAAAGCAGTCAACAGGGGGTAGTCTGGTCTCGGTGAACTTGGCCCAACTATCCATGTACTCATAGGGGTACACACCCTTCCTCATAAGCAGGGGTCTAGTCTCGGCGTCTGTGTATCGATCGGTGATAGGGAAGGTATTGTTGGCCTTGACCAGACTGTCGAGTGACGACAGGAGGAACTGAAACGAGTCAATGAACCTAAGTCCGTTTAAGCTGAAGGAGATGTATCTCTCCATGTTGTTGGGGATGCACGTTATATTACCATCGATTTTCGCGATGGCCTGCATGATCAAGTGTGAGTCGTACCCTCTCAAGTTGTGAAAGACAACGGGGATGTTTATTGTCTTAGGGTTGATTTTAAGCTTGAGGTTGCACGCGTTGTGAGCGGCGCCTCTATACTTACCAGTTATGTGACAGTGATCTCTCACCGAATCACCGTTAAGTGGTGATTCACACACGTGACAGTTAGTGCTACTAGCGTGGGCTAGCCTGTCGACTCAGGTCAGACGCATGGGAGCGATTTTATACAATGCATTCCTAATAATTTTTTCTTCCTCCTGCAAACACTTTAGAAACCTTTCAGCCGCGTCAGGCCCCCTATACACTACCGGAGCTTTCGTTTCCCCGTCACAACGGACGACAATGTATCCAAACGAACAGGCTTTATGCTCTTGTGTCTTGTGGGTGAAGCTACCACTGGGAGCCTCGCCGGCGGCAGCCACTAAGGCTTCGAAGTCGGCGTATATGATATAAGGCACAGACATTTGGTTCTTGTGGTTACTGAATTTTAGGATATTATCACCTTCTTTAGGCATGTCGACTCGTATAGCCGTCTGCCCCACACCTTGGCAATCATCCCGGTGGGATTCTAATAAATCAGCTCGACTGAAACCGTGCAGGCATCGTACACAAAAGTGTTTTTCCCCATCGTGTTTCGACTGGTCGTGCAACAACCGGCTGAGATGTTTTATCCACGTGTAGTGATACTTTTCACCTCGTTGGATCATGAATATATTGATAACTTGGCGATCCTTCACCGGGCTGACCCTGTGTACTATTGTTTTGTTACCTTCGTGCCCAAAGACATTTATAGCCAAATTATTCTGTTTTTCTACTTTAGTGATCTGGGATATGGGGGTGGGTTCATCTATACCATCCCAGTTGAGCCCATCATCCTGAGGATAATTAGAAGGCCTGTTCGGATTAGTGTCAGCTGGAAATAAGGCTGACCTGATAGCTAACCTCAGGCAATCGTTTCCTCTATTCTTAACGTTTACTATGGCATGTTTGTTCCTATAGTAGGGAGGCAAGGCTAGGTATGACCCGCCTCTGAACGGCACGTAGTTAGCTATGTCTAGATAGACATTATCGATTTTATCTACAGCCCACCCGGACTCCAAGTGTGTGTAGCGTTCTAGGTATTCTCGTATCTGCTGAAAACTGGTATCGATTGATGCGTCAATGGTTTCTGTATGTGTGGCGACCTCTTGTTGACCTCGGAAGTAAGGCTGAACATACTCAGTGGCCCCTGTGGGGCCCCCAACCTGCTTATCGAGCGACATTTTCACTGTGATCTGAAACTTGATACTTCCTAGGTTATTTAGTTCCTGGTTGACCTTATCAGCTATCAGAGGCTTGATATCTGTAATGTCTATGTTTCTATCAACGTGCATGCGCCAACCTCTCAAATAGTTGCCTACAGCGCGCTCAGTGCGCACGAACTGTAGGTCAATAGCTCTATTCTGTCGTAATAATTCTACAAGCTGTGGTTTTCTCATACGAGAATACCCGCCTAAACCCAAATCGTGTGCCTCGGTTTTCAGTTGTTTTACAGTGGGACGTGCTACGGGGGCATGTGATAACAATGCGGTTAACCCGGCTCTCCCCAGGTTTGAATAACCCGTGTGTCCAAGCTGTTTTGCTTGAGCTTTTAATTGTTTTACCGTAGGAGGGGCTTCTAAACCTAGTAATCTCAACAATGCTGACTTCCGCATTCGAGAATACCCGATCACACCTCTCTGTTTTGCGACCCGCTTTAGCTCGCGCACAGTATACATAGTGTTTACACCTAAGAGAACCAATGTCTAATTGGTTCACAGTAACCCTTTCACGCATTGGAGTCTATCTTGAGCAGTCGCCTACGTTCTTTTATGTAGCCTTTTTTATTCTCGTAGATGAGTTGATGTCTGACTACGTTCGCTCCGTGAGCTTTACATAGACAGTAGTGCCCTTTAACCCCGATACCACACACAGAACACGTGTAGTTAGGACTTCCCATATGGAAACAACAGAACCCCTGATTCCTGCATTTCCTACCACAGGCCTCGGTCTTCCCCATAAGTATGTATTCGCATCGGTATGGAGCGGGTCTCATGTTTACTTATATAGGTATTTTAATTTAATTGCTTCGCAACCAACGCAGTAGCTGCTATACCCAACACTATGAAGACCAGTTCACGATTCATTTGCCCCTTGGATGGTGTGTAGTACTGAGCGAGTGTGGGTTTATTGAGCGGTTCCAATTGTTTACCAGTTAGTAGGTAGTTTTCTTTCATTGCTTCATCGACATCGTTGAATGTTTGAACGGCATGGTTTTCACGCGTGAGTTGTTCGTTAATAAAATCGATCCTCTGGAGGCGTTTTTTAGCGTACTCGGCCTGTGCTCTTTGTAATTTCTCAGTAGCGAGATCGTGCCGCTTCCTTTCTTCCTGTATTTCAGCCGCGTGATCATCTCGTAGTTTTGAGAAGAGGAAATTACTCCCGGAAAATGCCAGGGCATTCACTAACGCCCCACCGACCATCATAGCTATCGTGGCCATCCCTATATTTATTTCATTATATTATCAGGTATTATTCCTTGTTTTACTAGGATGTCTTTTGTGGCCATCGCCATACCAAGGTTCATTATGAGCATACCCATATCCTGCAGGTTGAAATCTAGCTTGATAGTTGGTTGTTTAAGCACCATTTTAGTCAACCGAGCGTACCCTACAGCTAGACTGGCGACCACTGTGGCGTGGTATGCGTCGTTGACGAACGTTTTCCCCTCAGACATTATGTATATGATATAAAAATATTTAAATTATAACATGATATGCGGGTCGACAGTGGGGCCTGCCGGCGGCGTGGGGGTACCCCCCACACCCCCAGAGTTTCCCTCAGTTCCCCCACGTGTATATAACCACGAGATAGCCAAGGCAGCAGTTACGCCTACAGCCAACAACAGTCGGGTTGGGTTGGTCACTTTATGTTGGTTACACCACCGTTTTTTACCGGCAGCTACTCTCTTAGGATTCTTCTGCCTGGTTACTGTTGGAGGTACCTCCACTGGGGTCACTTCCCTCACTGGTTCCTGTGAAGGGGTCTCCACCGTCACCTCGGGAGGGGTCTCCTGTGCAGCATCCATCTATACTATTATTATTATTCTTTCTCTCAAATTGACAATGCTTCGCTGTGATAATCGCTGCCGTCACTGGAGCCAACAACATACCATATTTGTGGTACAGCCCGCAGCTGATAGAGCTCACGGCGTGTTCGATAAAAGGGTCTTTCTCGAGGTCCTCCCACAGGTAAAGTCGGCGCTCTGGTGGAATGGGAAGGAAGTGTGATACAATACCGGTGTATATCTGGGTCATAGCCGATCCTATTGTCTTTGTCATTTCTGCTCCGAGCCGGGACTCGTATCTAGCGTACAGCTTATCGATTTCTTCGGCTGACATTTTGTGAATTTTATCCGGAGTGTAGTCTCCAAAGTAATGTTTGGCTTTGCCGCCAACAGCCAACGCCACCAGTTTCTCTCGCTTGGGGGAATCCCCCACACCCCCAGTGGGGGTACCCTCCAACGACAATTGTTCGAGCAATTCCTCACACTCCATCTTATAATATAATAAGTAAGATTTAGTTTTAACTATATAATACCCGATGCAGACAAAACACAGAGAAATGAAGGTTAAGTTGCACACGACAAATACTTCAAATATCATAGCTATGCTTAGCATTTGCTTAGCTTTAGCTTAGCTTTGCTTAGCTTTGCTTAGCTTTAGCATACTCTATATGCTACTGGTTGGTCGGTCTTTAGTACGAGCTTAGCGTGTTTAGTTTCAGCGAGCTGTTTCTTCACCCGTTCCCGTTCTAATTTACTCATCACATCGTTCTCTCTCAAACACTCCTCGAACGAATCCCTGTCCTTGCAGTGAAATAAGGCCACCCATCGCGTCTGCTCCCTGAGGTCTTTCAACACCGAGTTGAACTTCTGCGTTAGCACCCAGACGCTGTGATTTGCATGCCGGCCGGAGAAGGCCAGGTACGATAGCATGTCTCTCTTTTTTGTTATCTCGCGATTAGCGCTGCAGTCGTCCAGTATGAACAGCGTCGGTTCCCCTTTAAATTTCTCGTGAAGAGCTTTCAACCAGTCCTGCAGGCGTGTTCCAGGGTCGATTTTGTGTACGTCCGGGTCCGTCATCACCCAAGGTCGCGCGTACGTTTTATTCATGCTCAGAGTAGGGCACATGATAACGATGTTATCGAACACATCCTTGTAGTAACCCTCCAACATATCCAACACGAAAACGGTCTTCCCACAGCCAGTCTGCCCGCACACTATGGCGCAGTGTGGGTCAGTGGGCAGTTGGGGGTACCCCAGGGGGGTGTGGGGGTCTCCCCCACTAGTAGATGGCTTTATTAAGTTGCGCGTCCATAATAACGTACAGATATAATTTCAACTTACCAGCGGTTTGAGCCTTCTTAGTAATCTGGATGGTTATCCCTTCGCTGCCGTTATCTATACGGCGCCCGCTACCGTGCAGTTTATCATCATCCGTGGATCGCATGTCCAACCATAGGGCGTACTTGGTGGTCAGGTATTCACCGATCTGCACGGAGCCGAGGTCCAGGTCCTTTGTTATGTAGTCCCCCACTGGTAGCTTTTTTATCTCATCCCACTGCTGGTGTGGTCTCATACCATGACTGAACAGCTGGTTGGGCACGCCCTCGATGGTCACTTCCACCTTTTCAATCTTGGGGTTGAAAAACTTCTCGCTGTCCCTCCAGAATGGATCGTAATCCTCCACGGGGACGACCAGGATACCTTTCATCGATCGCGCCGGCACGTTCAGGTTGATATTCCACACAGTGTCGCTCTTATCTCGCATGACTGATCTATGCCTCAGTACGCGATCGTATAGGATAGCCATCTTCCCAGAGTACTGGCTTCGAACCTGCCTGGCCAGCTCCGGGCTAGTGACCATGTCGAACTCCAGAGAGATGTTGTCTATGGCATAACTGGCCTCATCACCGTTCGGCGTACGCACTACTTTGCTATAGTCGTTAAACGTGAGCTCGTATTCGAGCCTATCACCCAGCGCGGCCTGGTAAAACGGCGCGTGTCCCGTGAGCAACTCGAAATCGAGCGGCACGCAGAATCGATTCCCGTATGCTAGAGCGATGGCCTTTTCACCGTCCGATAGCTTGTCTTGCTGGTCTTGCGTGAAGACATACCCTATGCGCGCCCGGGTTGATTTGCTGATACCCTGGTACACATCATTGACTCGTTCTCCCTCGCTTTTCCAGAGATCCTGTAGCAGTGAAACACGTCGCTGTCGTCGATGCTCAGCACCTCGTTACCGCTGATCTTGACGGTCGTTTTCTTGATTATAGCTCGACCCACGTTCCGCACTAGCTCGCGTTTGTCGTTGTCGGAGGTCAACGTGATATTGAACGCCAGTCAAACAGTGCCTGGTACAATGAGGTCATTCTCACCAAGGTTTGGAAATCTAACCAGCAGAGTTTGATTCTGGTCTATCTTGCTGGGATTGTTGGTGATGGTCACCGACTGTCGCACGGCTCTGGCTCCTAATGGCTCTCTCAATCTTCTGAAAGGATCTAATTTTCTGCCGTACATTGTTATATAAAAGAAATATATTTTTAATACTAATGGATGAAGACATACCTATGGATGATATGCCGGGCGCTAGTGCCCAGGCATTCGATGATGAGCAGGAGACCTCATTTACTAGTTCACCATTGAACCAAGAACTCTTGGAAACAACGGTAAATGATTATTACGAAAGTTTAAGAAGAGATAAAAACTACGTTGAACCACAGGGTCGATACCATAAGAATTTTTTTATTGATACAAAGGGTGTTCTACGCCTTAAGTCTGACCCAGGGGTTGACCTCTTTAACAAGAGCAATAAAAAACCACTGGCCTTGTCAACTCTAGCCAGCCGCCATGGTGTCGAATTTATCCGTAAAAATCTAAACATGAATGATTACGGTGGTGCAATACCTAAGGCCGTTAAAGAAGATCTGCAAGCTACCAGATCCCACCTCACCACTAGAGATGAAATGACACCACAGCGTGCTACAGAAGCCTCGGACAGCATAGAAAAACTGTTGAGCACCTACTGGGACAAACCGTTACCGGGGTTTGACTTTCCGGTAAGGGAACTGCGCGGCTTAGACGAAGCCGTGAAACGCGTGCGTGGAGAACTCGTGAACAACATGGGGAAACTGAACGAAATCGACGAGCACATCGCTAGGGAAAAAACCAAACTCAACGAAACTGAAAACGATGATATGAAGCGTCGTATCAATGAACGAATACGTGATTTAGAAGACGAGAGACGTACACGATTGGAAGCCGCTTCCTCGAATCGTGAACAGCTTCGATCCCAGATCAGTCGCATTCGGGAAACAATCGATAGAATACTGAATGAGGATACAACTTTAGCCAACAGGATTCGGATATTATTCCGGGAGCAAGGGATCACCATCGCCAGCATTCTGACTGCATTGGGTTTCATCATATCAACCCTGGTGGTGTCACTGACAGGGGGAACCCCCACACCTGCCGGCGGGGGAACTCCCACTCCCACAGGCGGTGGTGTTAAAGACTGGATAAAAAAACTGGGGGAAGGCCTAGCTAAACTGGCTGGTAAAGCCGCCGAAGCCCTTCCCGGCATCCTGGGTAGCATCGTCTCGTGGTTGTTGAGCGCTCTGTCTAAAACTGCCATGTGGCTCAGTCAAAACCTGTGGGCAGCCATCGTCGCCGTGGCGGGTCTGGTGTACGTAGCGGCTAAGAAATCTTTAACCAAATAAGCCCCAAAGTTACCCCACCAACCACCAGGGCCGTTTTACTATCAATATGCTGCTGATAGGAGGGTACCCCCACATGAATATGGGGGTGTGGTGTTGGTTGAATTTTAGGCTCCGGGGGTGGCGCCACTATACCCTTTTCACGTGGTGGGATGTGTGGGATATAGGGGGTGTTAATATCGGGGTTGATACCCAACTTTTGGTCCGCCGTGGCTATGACTATTTTGTTGTTATAACCCACCACTTTTTTTATTCTCAGTTGCATATCACTCGGAGCCATGTACAACCCCACGCCGAATACGTAATTGACTTTCGATCTGGCGTATTCTAACACGTTTTGGTAACGGTCGATGGCCCTCGGGAGATCAACTGGAGAATTGATAGCATCATCAACGTTGGAAACGAATTGTGTCTGAGCGTCGTAAGCAGTTCCCTTACCGAGGATGTTGGAACGCGTCATCGACTGCGCACCCAACAGCGCCCACACGTACGTTCGAATCGAGTCGTTCAAGCGTATTGTACCAGCACGAGTGAATTCTTTCGATGTTTTTGAGATCATTTTAGTCCAGGCTGTGGCTGCATCAGGATTGGTTTGCTTTATACAGCTGACATGGATCTTTTCATTCGTTGTGGGGCCTGTAAATGTATGTCGGTTTGGGTTGTATGAACCATCTTTAGAACCGGCATAATATGTTCCGGACCTGTAGAAGTACACGAGAACTATACCGAGACCATGGTTCACACCAGGAAGGCGAAAGTCTTTATTCGTTGGAATCTCAAACTCCCCACAAATACGTTCATAAGCGCGTCTATCATAGGGGTTATTCGTCATACTCCACGCTTTATCTTGGGGAAGAGGAGCACTTATTTCCTTCAATATTCGTCTCGTTTGATAATAAATATGAAACAAAATAACCGCCTTACTCAGTTCGTCTATACCGTAGTCTGGTGTCACACCCGACCCTGTCGTCGCACACCACACAGCAAAGTTGAGTTGGTTCTGCCAAAACTGCATTGGGTTTTGATTCCAGTTTACCACCGCCTGCGCGTTATTAACGGACACGATATAGTTTTCAAAGATATCAATAAAGGTTGTTTTAAACCCCGTACCATCTGCATTCACCACGATTTTCAAGTGTGCTAAATCCATATTATAATATATAAATTATATATTATAATATGTACATAACACTTCCAGGGATAACGAGCGGTGAGGCCGTTCAGCTGACGCACGCGATCGATAACACGTCAGGTCAACTCGAAGTCGCACTCTGCGATATCACCTACCTACCGCAATGGACTAACATTAATATCAGCAACAATAAGCTGTTCGTCAGTGGAACTCGCAGCCAGATAACTGACGGCTACTACAGCGTGTGCTCTCTAAACGACGAGGTCTTCAAACCCCTGGGAGCCGAACTCAAGATGAACGACTCAAACGGTACAGTGGTGTTAATCAACAACGGAAGAACCTCATTGAGGCTCGGCCGACCATTAGCGAGGATACTCGGTATGTCTCCTGACGAGATAAAACCAACAACAACCGTCACAGGTACGAAGTTACCCGACCTAGTACAGTACCGAGAGCTGTACATTCATCTCGATCAGGTGAGCACAACGTACAACATTCAAGGAGGTCACCCTTCCACTATACTGAGAGCAGTGCCGGTGAAAACTGAGAAATACAACGACGGTAGAACCGAGTCATTTTCACCACGGCAGCATAAGAGATTAACTCAGGGCAACATACCTGAGCTGACAATATCGGTGTTAGATATAAATCATAATCCTGTAAATATAGGATACCTCAGCTTAACGCTTCATGTAAAATGACCAGCGCACAAGGCCCCGGAGTGAAAAAATGCGTCAATATCGGGATCTCCGACCTCGGAGACACGCGCGGTTTCAACGCTCCCGGAGTAGATGGTAAATCGTACGCCTTGCAACTGAAAAACAACATTTACAAACGCGTTGAAATCCCCTCCGGTGGAACCCTAAGTGATATGATAGATACCACAAGAGCAACAGTCAACACTAAGTACGCCCTTGTCAACACCGGTAATAATAATTGGGTAATATACCCATCGTTCGGTGGTAAACTGTTCGACTTAGACGATGTTGAGAGCACTACCGTCGTCCAAAACAAACCATATATGCTCGTCTTCACCGAAGATGACAAGTGGGGTGTTGTTACCCGATAAAGACGACTGGTTTCTCAATATTAGACTCGTCTCCCCTTACGTGTTCACGGATAACAAAGACAACCACCTAAACAAAGTCGTGAACAATGGAACCCTGCTCGTGGCTTACGTCCCAACTCAGAGACGTAGCGTAGTAGTCAGCCCAGTCAACACTATAGCAGCCCACATGCTATCGAGTAAACCGGCCATACAAAACGTGAAATTGCAGGTGGTGTCTGAATTCGAAGGCGTGGTCAAGGCACTAGAGAGTCTACCGGCAAACGGAACACTGATCATCAAAGTCTACCTAGGGGAACCATCGGGGAATGATGTCGAGATCGTGAAGGGGATCAAACTCGGGTGGGGCAAACAACATCAGTTTCAAGTTTGCAATGTTTACGTGCGGACGGGTGTCGACTCCAAGACCAGTCTGCAGGGGGTCAACGTGATCGTGGAAAATAAGATATCACTAACCAATATCTTCCTGCCTGACAACATACACTTCATAGGTATGAAGTTAACCCCTGAATTATTATCAGAAAACCAGTTGGAAATTATATCGTAATAGTATAATAATGACCAGTCATCGTCCCAACACTACGCTTAACGACCTAGGAGACACGGAGGGATTCGATCAGCCTGGTGAGGAAGATGAATTATACATCCTGCACTTCAAAGACAACGTGTACAGACGGGTGTCGTTATCAGATTTAAAAGAGCCTAAATGGCTGCTCAACTTAACAATCACCTCACCTTATATCACATTAAAAGAAGAAAAGTGGGGGTACATCTCTAAGATTAGGAATAACGGTATCTGGCCCGGGGATTTCATTACGGAAAATAAAGCAACAGTCTCGATAGATTCTCGTATTGGAGAAAAAAGTGGGTTACGTTCTGACACAGAAAGTAAATTAACATTTAGCAGTAAGTTTTTTTTACCCAAGGAGCATCTTGATCAAATAAACTACCTCTACACAATCATCATAGAAGTCGTCTTTACGTATTTTAACCAGGAAAACTCCTCGAAAGGACGCCAAATTTTACCCGGGTTGACAATACACTGGTATAACGAACACGTAGGTCAATATTGCCGTATTGTTATACAACGGAATGACCCGGGGGGTCCTATAAACCGCTTCATAAGCCTCCCTGGGGTTTTTATTACAACAGAAAAGTCTATTGGCTTCACACCTATTATCATTAATTATGATCTATCCCTTGTAGGCTTCAAATTCATTCGTGAAATATTAACTGAAACCCAATTAAAATATTTTTCAAAATATATATTATAGATGGGTCTGTACCCAGTCGTAGAGGAAGTAGCGAAGACGCTGGAAACCGTAGATGGGTTCCGCTTGAGGCAGTTATGTGATGTGAAACGTCAACTAGAACAAGACCGTGACACGCGGAAAGCACTATGTAAAAAATATAATAGAGCTTTCAATATCGTGGACGGGGCTGACACTACCCTTATGGCAACCAGCATGGGACTAGGGGCGGCAGGCGTTGGGTTGTTAGCTACCATCGTGGCCGCACCTATAGTGCTAGGTATTGAAATAACAGCTGGGGTGGCAGGGTTGGCAGGGTTGGCGCTTAAGTTAGTATCACGCAGACTTAATCGTAAGGCATTGAAACATGACGAGATCAGGGTTCTGGCCGAAGCAAAGCTGAACACAGTGAGTGAGCGAATTTCCACGGCACTCTCTGACAGTAAGATCTCAGAAGAGGAGTTTCGTTCAATCCTATCTGAACTCAAAAAATATAACGGAATGAAACAAGATATTCGGTCCAAGTCTCGTAAGTCTGCTATCAGCGAGGACGAGAAAAAAAAGTACATAGAACAGGGGATACAAAAAGCCCAGCAAGCCTTTATTATGAACACCAAAGAGATCGTAGGCGGTTCACGTTAAACTGTTTCATCGATATAAACATAACATAGGGGAACACGAGGGCGATAGCCGTAAGCGGGCCACCGATCCTATATGGTCAGTCAAAACTTACAACATAGATAAAGTGGATATGAAAGCCGACGAACCTAACTTATACTACTTGAGGGATGGGCCGGGTAGGGGGTTTGTAAGAGAAGAATTATTGATCGTACCGTACGGCACAGTGTTACCTCCAACACACGTTAAGTAGTAGGGGTAATAGTAGCAAGAGCTAATGGCCCAACCAAAGCCTTATTTAGTAAATAAGGCTTTGTAGACACTTTTCTTGAAAGTGTTTTAGAACTGTCATTCCCTATACTACTCGGATATATTTAGTATGGAACGTTTGTTTCTTTTGGAAATCCAGCTTGCCAAAGCAATACAGTGTTCCTGCTCACATGTGAGAAATCAAATGAGATGATTGGTAGTTTGCAAATATTTTCCTTGATATTTGGATAAGGAAACTAGGGCACACACGTAGGTATATGTACTAAGAAGTTGTTCAAATAGGTTTTTCATGCACACTAATCGTAACACTGCTTGAAAGTGCAGCAAAGGATTTCCACCATTATGACCTATGAAGATGCTGCATTGTGTGTATGTTAGTGAACATTATGTGGCTCACCTACTACTATGGAACAGCACAGTTGAAGATGTTCTTCTTGGAGCAACCTTTGCAGGATTATTTAAATCTTAGACGAATCTCCACCATTCAAACATTTGTGAAAGCTGCTTGCAGTGACAATTTGTATAATGCTAACTGTAGGCTGCGTTAAAAATCTGTGTTCATGTCTATAGTGACAGAATTGCTTTATGCTAACAGGACACCACGTTGAAGATCTGTGTTCATCTCAACTGAGTTGGGACATGACACAGCAGTATGTCATGCAGCCTAGTCATGATTTGAAAACATCAGGCTTCACACCCACATGTTATCATTCCTACAATAAGTCCCTCTCATATATCAGTTTTAAGTCTTGCACCATCCTTCCTGTCTTTTCAGTATAAGAGAAATGTATCAGGTCTTGCAAAATCTTGCAAGGTTTGGGAACATGTCTGTACTTGTTCAGATTCTTGTATCTATTTAAGTCGAGGTGCCTCGTATGGGGACAGTGTTGCTCTTGTTGGCCTGTGAGGTGTAGCCGTGGTCTTTCCAGTGTTGTAAGTCTTCAAGTTCGTATTTAGGTAGGTAAATGTATTATCATTGTGTACACATCTTGACCAGTAGATCAGCCATGTCAAGTGGTGCTTTGATAGTGGCCCACCATCCTCAGTGTTAGGCTTGGAGTCATGGGTATGCAGATATCAAGGCCAGAACATGAGAGAGTTGAACAGGAAGACAGTTGTGGACTATTTTTAGCTGAGCTTTTTGTGGAAGGCAATTAATAATATTTTTTCTGAGTTTCCATGTAAACGTTCTGGACTTAGTCTCAAAAGTGAGCAGAGCTCAAAAGCTTCTTAATATCTTTTGGTAAAACGTGGCAGATATGTGTTACAGACCCCAAAGTGGTGGCTTTTTCTTTGTACAGGTTTTTGTGATTTATTATTTTCTGGGTTTCCATGGAAACGTTTCGGACTTTGTTTCGAAATGGAGGGATGGGCTTCGTTTCGACAGCACAACTCGAAAACCATTTCATATCTTTCAAAAGATCTTGGCAGATATGTGAGACAGATCATGAAATGGTGACTTTTGCTGATGACAGATATATGGCATTTATAGTTTTCATGAATTCCATGGAAACAATTCAAACTTTGTTTAAAAAAAACATCAAGTAACTGTCAGATGATTTGTCCTTTGAAATGTGGGGGCCTGGGGGGATATGTCATCTTCTGATGACTGTTGTTTTCTGTGTCCGACAGTACTTCACTCAGCAATCTTTTTGTTTCAATCAGTTCTGCTAGGTCATTATTCTATGTCATCAAAAGAATTGAAAAGTATCTTCAGGATATTTTAGATGCCACTCATGTTTTCAGAATATGAAAGGATCTGAAGCACTAGTGGTTAAACTTAGGTGACAAATCTGTAGTGGTGTGAAGTCATTTTGTTCTTCAGAATAAACATATTAGTTGATATAGGTGAGAAGGTATGCATGATGAAATGGTTTTGTGAACCACTTAGATCTTTGATGGGTTACAGTGCATAGTATGTTTTGATAATGTGTTAAATTTCTTTAGAGCCAGTGTGATTGACTTATAACATTCTGAAGGTTGTAAGATAATATGCTGGAGCGATTATTTTTGTGTTAGAATATGTGGTAATCAGCGTTTATAGAGCCCTTCCCCAACTAACATATGCACCTGTTGCGTTGTTGGTGGGTGCGTCAGGCTCTACATTATGTTGTATGTGCCAGTGCAGGTGCAAAATGTGTTATGAGCTGAACATGCTAAAAAGCATGGAAAGCAAGAATTTATAGACTTGTGACCTTTTGAAATGCTTTTGGAAACAACTTTATTCCCTTGAGCATAGCGATAATGTTGTGCTTTTGAGAGTATTCTGTAATTCCTCAAGCGTTTCATGGATAGAGTCAGGTTATAAGTCACTTCTACATTGTTATTTTAGGAACCTGTTTGAATATATCAATCTTAGTGAAAGTTAAAAAGAACAAGAGGAAATGTTATAATCTGAAGAAACATTTTTTGTCAATCTTTTTGTTGGTGTACCATTGTTATGGTCGAGTTATAATTTGACTGAATATTGCCAATGTGACGTTAAATATTATCTCACTCACTATAATTTGATAAATTGAGAGAGATGGTGTAGCTGCTTAACGTTGATGTATTGTAATATCAGGACCCACCAAAAGCTCCATGTGATGCCTGTATTCATGTATTTTACTCAATAAAATCACACTTACTCCATTAATTACAAATACAGGAGTATAAACAACTCATAAGATTCACCTAAAAACCAATAGCTCAGTAATACCTTGCATACTTTACTCAGTGAACTGAACTGGCTTGTGTATGATAATTTGTTTGTGCCGCCCAAATTCTATAACAGGGTCAACAAATGTTAAGTGACGATTATATATGCATATACTGTTATGGCTGTAGTCACTGTCCTGAGTTTACTGTAGTAGACACATGACTTCCTTGTTGAGTGTTTGAATAAAAATGGCTTCCAACTATTTGGCAATACGAGAAATACCAAAAACTTAGGCCTATAAAGAAGCATTTGTATTTATGTATTTAGTAGTGTTAATTACCCAATAAGGATAAGAAACTGTGCAAAAGTACTCAATGTGTAAAAGTACTCAATTCTGTAAACTAGTTGGAGTACACAAAATGCTAGTTACTCCTCAAAACAAGCAGTTACTTATACATATGCAGACATGGGAGTAAATACCCAATTGCTTGAAAAATTATTTAGAGCCCTGCCCACTTCACTGATTTCACAGAGGATTATGAAACAGGTTTTGATTTTTTGCTATAGTAATGACTTGGATTGCGTAAGTAGATGCAATGTTGATGAAACCAGGGATGATCAATGTTTTTTTTGTGTGTTATTACCTTTGCTCCAGCACTGGAAATATATTGATAGTCTGTCATGTTCCTAATATCTGAGGATATTCATAGTACACATAATATACCCTTTCAATGTGAAATGTTGACAAACAGAATGCTTAAGTAATAAATGTGTTGTTTTCAGACAAGATGGTTTGGGGTGCAATTGCGGGCTTCCTTAGTAGCCAGGTTCTGGGTGCTCTGTGGTACGCACCCTTCCTGTTTGGGGGTCCATGGATGAAGGCAACCTTCCCAGGAAAGTCGCAGCAGCAGATATCACAGATGGGCTTCAGTATCGCCTACACTTTCACTCTGGTTTCTTCGGCAACACTGGCGTTGCTCCTTCAGTTTATTCTCATGTGAGTCCGGGAGAATCTTCTTTATCCCCTGATTGTCCAGTAAATTCCAGCAGCACCCTTCTTTATCCCCTGATTGTCCAGTAAATTCCAGCAGCACCCTTCTTTATCGCCTGATTGTCCAGTAAGTTCCAGTAGCACCCTTGAGTATCCCATGATTGTCCAGTAAATTCCAGCAGAACCTATTCATATGCCATGATTGTCCAATAAGTTACAGTAGCACCCTTCCATATACTATAATTTGCAAGTAAATTCCAGCAGAACCCTGCTATATCCCATGATTGTCCAGTAAATTCCAGCAAAACTCTTCCATATCCCATGATTGCCCAGTTAATTCCAGCAGAACCTTTCTGTATCCCATGATTTTGCAGCAAGTTCCAGAACCCTTCCATATCCCATAATTGTCCAGTAAATGCCAGCAGCACCCTTCTGTATCCCATAATTGTGCAGTAAATTCCAGCAGAACCCTTTTGTATCCCATAATTGTCCAGTAAATGCCATCAACACCCTTCTGTATCCCATGCTTGTCAAGTAAATTCCAGCAGAAACCCCTGACTCATGTATGTTCCATGCTCAGACTGTGCTATAAATTATAGCTGAAACCTGTATCAGTTATGACAAAGCACAACTCTCTGCACACCACAATAGTCGATCTACCTAAGTGGAACAGATTCCTGTTTGCACCAACCATTGGTGTCACTGAGAGGAAACATTTCAGGAAGCAAAAAAATTGAGTGTGTGTGAAGACGTTTTTGTTTTTGAATTAATCTTTGCATAAACTTGATTTTCAAATCGGAATTACTTCCATATGTTGAATACTCTGCAAGAAAAGAAACACAAACATGGTTTTCAGATGTATCCTTTATAAATTATGTAAGTAAACAACTTATAATAAATTGTTCAAATATGGCACAAGACAATGCCACTGACTAATGTTCATCATGGCACTCCACCGAATGTTAAGGTGAGGGTCATCTGTTCTCAATATCTTGTATGGCCTTCATGATAGTCCGGGAATTCCTAATATCACCCCATGGAATCAATCAGGCTACCATTTTTTGCAGAGTATACATTTACTGGTGAAGCATTGTATATGGTTTATTTCATTGACACCTCTAGTGCAGTCATCAAATCAATTAAGCAGGATGTTTAGACTATTTTATAGATCTGTATATGTTCATACTTTAATAAAGTTTTGCATTTGCTACATTCCTGTGTATGTCTTGTTAACCTCCATTGATTCCAGTTAACCTCCCTTGATACTCGAGCCAAGTTGGAAGTTGTTTATCAAGTTGCTGATCACATTCCAGTAGTCCATAAATCTAAAGATAAATGATGAATTTTTCACTCGTCGTGCTAGTAAAAGTCCAGTAAAACCCTTGCAGCGGATGCCAGCATTGTGTATTATGATTCCCAGAAAAGAATCTTTGATACTTTGACAAGCTCCTTACAGCCACAGTCACAAAGCAAATGTTGAACTGGTGTATTACTGCTAATGATGTGACAAATCTACTCGCTACAACGTTCATATCATACAAAGTGTGAATGTATGTGCTAGACAAATACAACATTCATATTGAAGGAAACAGCTCAAGATTCTCATTTAAAACATATTTGAAGGAAAGCATTAAACATTCATGTAATGCCTGTGTGCTGCCAAATACTGCATGTTTTTTTTAATTGTTTTCCATATGTCTATACTGAACTCAATAGACAGTATGTTGTTACTCCTCTATATTTGTCAGAATACACATTCAACTGGACAATAGGTACACATGATGATTCTTTGTCTGTTATTTGTGATTAATGGTCAGTTCCTTGTGCAGCCTCCTCCACATACCTCAACATTGTGGGTTATGATCCTGGGCCAAAATTTCGAGGCTCTCCTAGTGCTGAGATTGTCGTAAGTGCCATACATTAACATTTACTTACAACTACTTAGCACTAAGAGAACTTCGAAAATCTAGCCCTGGCTCTCACTTATGTGTCCAGGTTTGTCTGTACCATATCATAAGCAAACTGGTAAGCGTATTTGCAGAACATATTTCTACTATATTCTGGTTTTGGACTAGTGTATGAAAGTTGCAGACTGCGATTACATAACAATACATGTATAATCAAGAGAAATTGTTGTCAATATGTATTTTGGGACTTGTTTATTACATTCAGTCATTTTGTCCACAGCACATTCCTGAAGGTGACATCGGTTGAAGTTGCTTTGAAAACTGGCCTTGGCCTCGCCGCTTTGATGACCCTGGCTGATCTCTCTCACGTCTGCTTCTCCAAGCGGTCCATAGTGGCATTTATTATTGACCGTGCTTTTGATGCCCTTTGCCTTGCCATCACAAGTGCATTCATTGTCTACTTTCAGTAGATCTTAGATCAGTATCTGGGATCAAATTCAGATTTCACCAAAAGGAAAGAGGAATGAAGAATATTTTTTTTTTATTGTCTGTTCAGAAATACCCGGTCATATTTTACAGGGTTCATTGTCAACTTTATTGGGTATTGTACAATGTAATTTTTGCTCCTCATTGTCATCAGATCAGTCGTTTACGAAAGCAGTTGTTGGGATGTGTTAACTAGACAGAGCTAAGGATTCCTTGCAGTGGAATTCCGTAGTGCAGTTATAGAGGTAAATAGGTAGATATATGTTTCTTATTGTTTTGCATATTCTCTGAATATAGCTTTTTGTTACATTTTACCCTTAGTATGACTGCTAAGAAGTCATTTATAGTAGGTCACACCTAGGGATCTTCTGCCAACAAATTGTATGTTATATAATTTTGTTTTATGTTGTCCAAACTTATTTTTAGTTTGATTTTTACAGGACTTTTAGAGGAGAAATATTGACTGTTTTTTTAGTGTTTCAAATGTTATCTTTAAGTTTTGTGTTGAAAGGTTTCACGATATTGTTATGGAATTACCACTGTTTTTGTTACTGTGCTCGAGAGTTTTATGCAATTTTCTTGAATGCCAATGTCAGGAAAGTCTACTTATTACTATTAATAGAAACATCACCCCATCACTTGCCCATACTATGTTGGGACATATAATTAGTGGACAGAGATAATTATCACAGAGATAATTATCTCTAGTCCTAATCATTCTTTTCATAGGTTGTTCTATTCATCAGTATTTTGTGACAGTTTTGAACCAACCTCTGAAAAGCAAACATTGTCCATATATATATACATTGTCATACATAGTAGATACATTGATAAATTCATAGGAAGAAACAAATATTTATATTTCATTTGAAATGCATGTCTTCACTGTTTTCTTGTATCAGAAGCTCGTTCATTGTTAAAACATTTCTCATATTATTATTTCATTGCTGTGGTGATAACTCTGGTAGAGGTTAGGTTGACTGTTAGGCATTAGCTGGATGCAGATCAAAGTTATGCGCGTTTCAGTCACAGAAACATTGTTGTAAGATGTTACGCTGTTAATAATATATATCATTCCTGGCCTCATTAGTCACCACTGACTGATATGGTTCCAGCTGGCAGAGGTCATGTTGTGTACCTCAGACTGGAATTGCTTACACTTGTTTAGATAGTAACTGTGGCAAAACCTCACTCATTCATTGATTCTTAGCAAGAGGACACCTTGCCTAGTAATCTTAGGCTATTAGAATTAAGTTATCAGTTTAAAGCAGTGTTCACGATGGTGTTTCAAAGTAACAGGACATTGGGTCCTGTAAGTTTCAGATATCTGTCTGACCCACTGAAAATTCACAGGACCCACAGAATAAAGTTAAACAAACAATTCAGATATTACATTTCTTATAACTGGCACTGAAATTATTAACATTATATGATAACAAACATAAGATTTCTAAACAGCAAACAAGTGTCACATGCCGCAAATAACAACTTCACACAAAGATATTGTGAAATATTCAGCCAGACCCTGGGGCTGGTGGGTTGGTGAATTCTATCTGACCACTCGCGAATCTGCCAGATTTGTCAGAGGGTCAGACGCTATTCGTGAACACTGTAAAGGATATTAATGTTTTGTTGGATGTGTAAGGGCCTGTGGCAGAACAGACCTTGTTTTATCACCACAATTGTGTTCATTGTTCTTTTTAGCTTGGATATCCTCCTCAGCATGTTTGGCAGTATGACCGTTACTTGGCCCTTAGTGTCAGGTGAGCTGTATATTTTATATGAAACAGGACAAAAAGAAATTATTCTTCCTTTGAGAAATTTACCTTCTAATGAGGGAGGAATGCAAGTATTTTGGGGATATGGCCATGGAGTCAAGAAAATGTCAGCCTGTGTATCGCGAATAAACACAAATATCTGCCTATTGGCAGGATAATTTCCTTGTCCAAAATTTAATAAAATATGCACTGCACCTTTAAACTTGCCACATACTTGTAGCTGTCAGTAAACAAAGCATGTGTCAAGTGCATTGTGCAAAATTAACATCCAAATGAAGGTCATGTTATGAGGATGACATTTGATCTTGTAGAAAATGATTTTCCCTGATATTTTGCTAGAAAATAGTAGTTTCTGAGTACGGTATAATGGGAATTTACCAATTTTTCAGTTTGATAATAGATTTGGAAATACTTATATACCTTTGCAGCTGATTGTATGTCAACTTTTTAGTGCCATCATTTTATGACATTGTACCTTTTGTAATTCAAATAGCATTAAATTTTCTTGAAATACTGATTTGCTCTGATTGATATAGAGCCATACCAACTGACTACGATTCAGTCAGGCTCTGGACCAGCCAGCTGTTCGAACCATAGGGGCATAGATCATTGTCCATGTTAACATTCACTGGTTTGTCGGGAAAGTTGAAAACGACTGCATCCATTCACCACTGACCTGGATTGAGGAGGTGGCTTTGAGTTAAGGTATTGTTCTGATCTGGATTGAGGATAAATTGATGTATGAACACAGATATTGATGTGGGCATGGAGGGTGAGCTGTCCAAAAACCTTGGTGTTGAAATCTTGGAGCTAGCACTAGTTGCAGGCTCTTTGGGTGTTGCGTCACACACTCCTAGTTTGCAGTACACATCACTGAACCCACTCAGCCGATGGTAGGTGACCAGATGGTGTACACTGGAACAAACCTACTGACACCTGGTTGTGGCTATTGCTATTATCTTTGGACAAAATACAGTCACTATATCACTATATTTCCCAGTCCACCCAGGTAGGGATATGTTCAATTTCAGTTTCAATGCTTTATTGTTTTCAAGGCCTCATGACCCATAATACATTGTTATATATTTTTTGTACATTAATTGCTAACATGCGTATCAGAGATATTCTCTTATATGAAAACACATTATACAGATATTTTCCCAACATAGACAAGTGGTTACAATCAGTAGAAATCAATAATGATTTTGAATTATCAATATTTTTGCTATGAGTGGAAATAAATGGAACGTCCTTACAGATTCTTTGTACAAAGGACAATGATATATAGTATGACATTCATCTACAAAGAGAATACATAGAATCATTATCTTGATAATCACTTAAGCCTTTTCTAATACACTGTATGCCTAATCGATTAAAACAGGATCTCAATAAGAGAAGCGCTTTTCCATATTTAATATTTTAACATTGTATATGTACAGTTCTGGAGAAAGTGAATGTTTTATTAAGGATTCTAAGATGCGTCGGCGAAAGATCAAAGGCGCCGACAATACTTCATCAGACGATAATGTGCACTTTTTGCATTACGTCACAATGTGTTGACGTCACTGCACCATTCCAGTCTGCCCCCTCGTAATCGAACTTTTTTGTATTACGTCACAATGTAACCGACGTCACGATGGATGTCAGCTGCCATCGCCTCGTACAGCCTTCCACTGCTTCGTCGCATCCCGTTTCTTGGTTTGCAGTTGCACCACACAGCCAACATCACTGTGGAAATATTACATCTATGTTTTCCGACGGATACAATGTCTCATAGTTCGACTCAAAATCTTAAAGAGACACGGTAATGTTGGCAATGTTTACATTCCCACAATGCAATTGTGGAATGTCGCATGACTTGTCAGCTTCCTCTGAATGTACTGATCTAAACTTCCGTTGGAAGTAGAAATGAAGAGGTCATATTGCCTTGTATGGTTTAAGAGAATCACGGATGTAATTAAAATGATCTAGGGAAGATATTTAACCCGAACATAAACCATCACCAAACTGTTCATCATTTGTATTTTCTAGTAACCTTTGTCTTAACGTAGGGGGCTGACACGTCAAAAGAACAGCGCGTCAGTTAGCCCTGTGCGAGGATTCTTAATTTAGGTCACGGACACCGTCGTTTGTTTTCTGCCATAGATTAATCGAAATTAGGCGTAGAAGTTATTGAATACGGCATCTTAGAAAATACAGTTCGCTCTACCACCATGTATAGTTTAATAAAGCACACTTTCGCCCTGAACTATTATAACGTCAAACCTCTCGGACGCAAGAAATAAAATTGTAATGACGCTTTATCAGATAGCCCAGAATGCCAATCTTGTCTGGTGCAGTCAGTTACTCTTCTGAAAAACATTTAAAACATATCAATATCCTCTATCCCATGTTGAATCCATACATGGCAAAACCCTTAAGAAAATAATAGTTGCATTATATTAGTTGCCCAATTAGACCGTTTCTATTACAGGATTGTTTCATCATAAGATACGATCGGCGAGGATATCTATATGACGGCATGGAGATTAATTTCAACCAATATCTAATACAATTCTTATATGAGTTCACATATAATGGGTATCTCCCACATTCGCCATACAGAGCAATATTTGAAAATGATTTACTAACATTAAATAAATATCTACAAAATGATCGGTGAACAATTTCTAATTGGTTCATTTCCTTGAATCTCCATATTTCGCTACCATACATTGAAGGTCCCGGGGTAGAATAGGCCTTCAGCAACCCATGCTTGCCATAAAAGGCGACTAACCATCGGTTCCCAATTGCACAGATCGATGCTCGTGTTGTTGATCACTGGGTTGTCTGGTCCAGACTTGATTATTTACAGACTGCCGCCATATGGCTGGAATATTGCTGAGTGCGGCGTATAAAACTAAACTCACCAAACATTATAAAAGGTACATACGTTTCGCATCGAACATCTTAAAGGCATCTGTAATGTCTATATTAAACTTGCGAATAAGACATTTCAAAGGGAATAGGGCTTTAGTTGCTTGCTGTGATTAAAATGGTACAGGCTCTTGTCCATACTAGCTTAGGGGTCATCATGATTCCTAAGTATTTATATGCATTAACAACTTCTATTTGTTCTTCATTATAAGTCCACTGTTCATATCGTGATGGTGGTCCCCCGTTTATGATCCCCTATATTGATCTCCATGCCCCATTTGAAACAATATGTGCACAATATAAATATCCTTATGTAAAGAAATCAAGACAAATCTATGAAGTGAATTTACAACACAAAGAGCATGTGTACTTATCGTACATGTTTTCAGACAGATGTTTGTGGATACACTGAATTGTTCAACCATTTTCAATGTGTGAAGAACTACTGGTTTTATATGTGCTTGGTAGACATGGTATTATAGTATCTTGCAGTACACCACAGATACGGTGTTCCAGGATCATCAGGTATGGTTTGGTACATATCTTCTGGTCTGGCCATGCCGACACTTTAACGTGTGGTAATTGTTGTTTCGGTACCCATCTCTCGATCAAGGAGATAACAGACCTTTCTGAATGGCTTACCTGTGCCAAACTGCTGAATGGTATCTCGGTGGGAAACCCAAAATTTAAGCCGATGTTAGTCTTGAATAGTGGATACACATTCAGTTTATACAGTGATAAAATGCATTCCCCAACAGTACCCCAACAGACAGACAAATGAAAAATAATTCTTTACTAGGTCAAAGATTCTATCTTCACTCGCAATAAAACTGACATCAAACTATAGCATGCCGTGGCTGCAAGATTGTGGAATATTCCATTTAGGGTGAGGTGATGGTGATGCTTCACTTGAGTGAGTGAATTTAGTTTTACGCTGCACTCAGCAATATTCCAGCTATATGTCGGCGACCTGTAAATAACCGAGTCTGGACCAGACAATTCAGTGATCAACAACATGAGCATCGATGTGCACAATTGGGAACCGATGACATATGTCAACCGAGTCAGCGAGTCTGACCACCCGATCCCGTTAGTCGCCTCTTACGACAAGCACAGTCACCTTTTATGGCAAGCATGGGTTGCTGAAGGCCTATTCTACACCGGGACCTTCGCGGGTCTGCTTCACCTGATACTAGAGAAATAGGAAATAAGCCTTCTAACCCTCACAGCTGAAATGTGAGTGATGCCTCTCATTGGTGGAACACAACATAACTTTGATATTTTCATGGCATGGATTGGAACATGAAAATGAATTATTTTCGTTTGAAATATTATTATTGATATTTACTACCAATTTTGAAAGTGCAATGTCTTGGCATCTGTGAAATCTCCCCAAAAAAGGAAAGTTGGGACTTTCTGATCAACAACATGGCTTGTACCATGCACCTTCAAATGGTCCAACTTCTGTTTATGCTTAACAAAATTCTGTCCATTTTGTTTTTAGAACTATGGAGTGTTTTCCCTTATTGCAAATTGTTCTGGATATATTGATTCGGTGTTCATTGTTTTACTATTCTGTTTCGGGACATCCAGTCATTTATCCACCAAGTCAATTCCCCACCTACCACTGCCTCACCCAAATATATGTTTGGTCGGCCATTTGCTTATCTTCCTGTTTTTTCAACCTGTGAAGATTCGGGTAAGAACTGATCTTCTGTAAAAGGCAACAAACGGGATCAGGTGGTCTGGTCTGCTGACTTAGCTGACACCTGTCATCGTATCCCAGTAGTTGACACCTGTCTGGGATACGAATTCCTGATGCTTAGATCGATGCTCATGCTGTTGATCACTGGATTGTCTGATCCATACTCAGTTATTTGCAGACCGCCACCATGTACCTGGAACCTCACCCACCCACCCACTATACCGTTATCCCAACCACAGTCAGGACTGAAGAAGCCATGGAAGCTGTTTGGTTTTTACTTCACTCACACCTAACAATGAATGAGAACAGGAAGTGTAACAAGTGTAAAATACATTTTGTTCTTTGATATTTTCTTGGCCACATACTCGAAATTTCCGATAACTAGTCGTATGTTTGAGATATGACGGCGAATTTCGAAAACTACTTTCCCATGTCCAAGGTACTATTCTAAATGGGGATTTCTCCGCGTACTGGGAGACATACATGGCACTGCCAAGTCAAGTTTTAGCCGCGTGTTGGAAAACATTACGGAACTCACATGATCTGATCAGGTTGGTATCGTCGGACAAAGACATCCAAGTTTGCGGAGGATTTCGTCAACATCTGTGACGTTCCTAAAGTTGTTGGCCGCACAGATTGCACTAATACCAATACCGAGCATCCATCGGAGCTTAACTACCACACTGCGACTAATATATATATATATATGCGAAAACGTGGTAATGGGTATCAGAAGGACACGCATTCTTCCGCACTTTGAACCACAATTGTAACGAGAAAATCTCCAAGATAAGGAATTGCGAGTGATCCACACCCCCAGCCTCACACAGACAGTCCTCGAATAATACTGCTAGTTTTCACCCCATTTCACTGCAGTGAAATACTGAATTTTGAAACCAGCATCATGTCAGCTTGATTACAGATATTATACACCCGAGTCTTACTTCATGATAAGTCCCAAAATGCATGAAAACTGCTGTTATTTAACCGCTGATTAACAGACCATATTTTGACCGAAACAGCTGCAGAATTACCACGCGGCATGAAATCTGACATATGTATCCATGACCTTAGAGAAAGCATTTAAAGCAAGACTCCTGGATCACCTTCAGACTGAGGGCCTGCTTGAAATGTACCAGGTGGTTTACACCAGCCTCTCACTGAATACAGTTTGGACGGTGCTGTTTTGGACTGGTTCCCCTCTTACCTGAGTGACAGATGCCAGAGAGTTAGCATTAATGCTACATCATTTGACTACTCTCTTTTGACCTGTGGTGTACTCCAAGGTTCGGTACTTGGCCCAGTATTGCATAAGATCAAAGAAACTCATGTCACAGTCTACAGTGACATCAACCTGTCGACAGATGCTGGAAACCTGGATGTGAAACTAGACCCATCACTCAACATGACCAAGCACATCGATGACCTCGTCTAAAATATGCTATTGTCACCTTTGAAACATGGGTAGCATGCGTCATCTTCACACAGAACAGCTGCAGTACTTGCACGTTCAATGATCCTTTCACGTTCAATGATCCTTGCCAAGATTGTAATAGTCTGATTGTAAGCGCTCTAGCAAATCAGAAGGCTGCAAAAAGCTCCAGCTGTCACACACTGTCAAAAACGTCCTGTCACTTAACTCCAGTACTCCGGTATTTCCACTGGCTGCCGGTCAAAGAACGGATCCAGTATATGATCTTCCCCCTCAGATATCATTGCATCAATGATACAGCACCGGGTTTTCTATGTGATCTGATCAAACACAATGTCCCCACAAGAACTCTCGAGTGATCAAATGCTACTTAAAGTCCCGACATTATGCTCAAGACATTCTGGCGGCAGTGGGGTAACCGAGTGGTTAGAACATTTGCTCGTCCAGCCGAAGACCCGTCTTCCATTCAACACATTGGTACATTCTGTGAAGTCCTTTTCTGGTGTCCCCCGTCGTGATACAGCTGGAGTACTGCTACATCGACCTAAAACCAAACTCAGTCCAGACATTTTGGGGAAGGTCCTTCGCGTAAAATGCAACCGTTGGATGTAACGCCGTGCCAGATCATCTGAAATTATCTCTAACTCCAGCTCAGTTCAAGAATCATCTAAAACCCTAAGGAAGGATGACAATATATGGATGAACAACTCATTTGTTGATATGAGAGCGACCTGTAGGGTAGGGTCTAAGACACTGTTATCAGGCAAGTGATGAACGGTATAAGGAGAGAGAACTATGTGTACAAGCTAGAGGAGATGTCTGCACAGTACAATTGGGAATTAGTCAGACACAATAACATCACATGAGCTTTGATAAAAACAAAATATATGAACCCTGCATAATACACAAGGGTTAGTAAAGCCTGTGGTATACATAAGCGGGGGATTATCAGTCATACATTGTCATCCTTCCTTACTGCCACAACTTCTAATTGACCCTAAAAGCAGTTAAAACCTGTCGGTTCTATAGCAATGGAATACACTTTGGAGTGGAGATTAGCAGTATAAGAATCCATATTACAATAATTTCGAGGTCAACAAGACATAATTGTTTGTAATTTATGAGTAGGAATGTATTCATAGTCGCAGTAGCTATTTCAGATAACAAAAATTAATACCATTTTGAAATCCCAAACTTTAGAGGTTTTGCTGAAACCGATGATGTAATAGCGTCCAACAACAATCAAACATCCAGTTCCGTTCCATCGAAATTAACTACCTGAAATTATGGAGTAAAGTGAAAATACCCTGTGTCTTTCATGTTGAGTTCTATCCATAAATAGTCAGCGTCACAAAGAAGGGGCGAGGACTAAATGATAGTAGGTAAAACAACTAATGATGCCATTCACTGGAAGAGTTGCTGTCTCTGCACAAACTATACTCATTGAGAGAAATTAAACGACTTTGCTGATGGGTGGACCTACAGACAGCAAAAGCCCTCGATATAGAGAGTGTGGTTCATGAAATTGCTTTGAAACGTTTAGTAGCCAGGATACAGGCTCGTCTGAATTAGACAGAGACCCTTGTTCCTGACTCTGAAATCTGCAAAACAAGCGAATTGATGCTTTAAATATATGCAACATTCTGATGCAAAAATCAGTTTCACAAAATGTTCCAAAATATTTAAGATTTCATAACCAATATATGTAAACATGATTCCATGAAGTGTTTGATCCAAAGGCTCAGTGTACGTGACATACCAAATAATGTCCATGGTGCCATCAACGTTTCGCTTGAAAAGTCCACACAAGGAGAGATATACTGTTGGTTCCAGCAAATGTACCACTAAATCCCCGTCTCAAAGATTTACCAGAATCCTAAATACTGTCCAGCAAGGACTTTCTCGATATTCACTCAAATATTTCGAGACAAGCCGAATTAATACCGGGTGCAGTCTCAAAAACGCAAAGTATTTTCCTTACATTTGTTAACAAGCTGTGGAACGGACAGTTCCGTTCTGTCAAAATATTTGATTTTTCAACACTGACAGAAACAGACGGATTGTGCGGCTAGTTATGGCGCCGGCGAAAGCCGTCGCCTCACTAACAACTACGTTCACGATGAAGAATCGCCGTCCGACTTCTGCATGTGTTTAAGTGACAGAGCCGATCTCCACACCGGGAGATTTGGCCACTCGGTCCTGATATGCGTTTTGTCACGTGTTTGCAATCAACTTATAACGTTTGGACCATTTTTTCACAACCACAATTAACATGGCTGCTGTCTTCAACTCTACTGACTTTTCTCTTCCGTATTTTATTCACCATCCTTAACAGCCATGCGATAACTCCCTATGACGGCTCTTTGTCATATGTCTAATACATGTATACATATGGAAATTAATTAAGCAACACCAAATTCAAAGACACATAAAAACTTAACAAAGTTTAACGAAGTAATTTTGATGATTGATTATTCAATTTTGATGTATTGACATACAGCATGAGCTTTTCATGGGTTGATATGACGCGCGTGAAGCTTGCACAGCGCACGTGCATTGCTTTAACCTCAACTTTCGAAAAATGCACTTTTTCCCTGGGGTGTTTACAAGCGCAGGTTGTCGATTGCATTCGGTTTTTCATTCATTTCAATGTCATGGCACGTAGGAAATTATCAGAGGCCACTCGTTGGCAAATAATCGGCATGAGGAATGCTGGTATGTCTCTAAGACAAATCGGGACTCAAATCGGACGACATCATTCCATAATTTCAAAACTTTTGAAAAAATACCGGGCCACTAATGAAGTTAAAGACCTGCCTAGACCAGGAAGACCCAGGAAGACCACAGTCCGGGAGGACAGAGCTTTACTGAGACTTGTACGGCGCAGGTCCTTCGACTCGAGCTCTCGGTTGAGACAGGAGTGGCTTCCAGGGAGACCCATCTCGAACAGGACTGTTCGGAATCGTCTGAAAGCTGCAGGATACCGGGCAAGGAGGCCAATCAAGCGACCCAGACTGTCTCCAGCCCATAAGGCAGCCCGACTGGCCTGGTGTAATGACCGTTTGCACTGGAACATTGCCTCTTGGAGGAAGGTCCATTTCTCAGATGAGAGCCGGTTCTTGCTGCACATGGTGGACGGTCGTACTCGGGTCTGGAGGCAGAGGAACACAGCAATGGCTCCACGGAACATCCAGGAGACTGTGGCCTTTGGGGGAGGTTCCGTTATGGTATGGGGGTGCATTTCCATGAACTGCAAGTTGGATATCATTACCATCCGTGGCAACCTTAACGGTGTTCGTTACCAACAGGAGGTTCTTGACAGGGCTGTGGTACCTCATTTTGAGAACCATCCTCTGGCAATATTTATGGACGACAATGCTAGACCTCACAGGGCGCATGCTGTAAATGATTTTTTGCGGCAAAATGCAATTGACAGAATTCCATGGCCTGCCATGAGCCCTGACCTCAACCCCATTGAACATTTGTGGGACTTTATTGGCCGTCGTGTGAGGCAGAGAGACCCACCAGTCCATAATCTCAACGAATTGACGGCTGCCCTGCATGAGGAGTGGAACAGGATCCCCCAGAATCAGATCCGGAGACTCATCCAAGGAATGAGGAGGCGTCTGGAATCGGTGGTGCGTGCGCAGGGAGGACACACTAGATATTGATGAAAGTCGGTGTGCAGACTCTCAGATGACTGTTCTTTCTTTCCATGTGTCATTTGTGTTAATACACCTGACAACAACGTCTGTGGATGAATAGTAAATTGTGTCCATTTTTTCATGAATTTAAGACAGTTTTAAGAATTTGGATTTCGTTGCAATAAAGCAAAGTCTTGATACTTTTTCCCTTTAAGTTGTTTGTCAGAGATCGTCTGTTGAATAAAAAAGTGTCAAACTATATCAACCAAGCATATTTTGATTGTCAGAACACTTCAAAGTTGCTCCAATAGAAAAAATTGGGGTGTTGCTTGATTAATTTCCAGGTGTATAGTTTCAATATTTCAGTTATTGTGGTTATTTACTGATTATACAAGCATCCAGGTATCAGTATCATTGACGTATATCAGTATGTTTGAAGTATTCCAAATTTAGTGTACAACTGGTTAGAAGTATTAATAATTTTGATATTAGTTCGATACTGGCGCTCGTTATTTCGATACGATCAAAGAATTTAGCCACTTCAAAAGCGTAACACTCATGACAGGTGTTGGAATGCGGGCATGAACCATTGTTTTCAACTTTCATGTGCCAGGTACATTGTTTCGGTGTTTCCAAAGCACGTATAGTGCTAACAACGTATTTACTAGTTTCTGTGTTTGCAGCCTGAATTAACACGTTTTTCTTTCGCAAACGAACGGCCGTGGCATTTGGCTGCAAGTGTCAATTAAAGTTCTCACTTTTTTAAAACAGAAACCTACTATGAACCACCACGCGTCATATTGAGAAAAAAGAACAATAGTGAACACTTGTTGAGAACTAGTTGCACTTTAATGAGAGGAAGGGAGATATTTATCTTGCATTAAAATGACTAGGACTCTATCTATCTATCTATCTATCTATCTATCTATCTATCTATCTATCTATCTATCTATCTATCTATCTATCTATCTATCCAATTCAAATTATACAGCAATGTGTCATTAATCGTACTCTGGATGCTACCTTGCCTGTGCTCATTGTATTAATGTGACCAAACACATATATACGATATGCCAGTCTACCAGTCTACCCGTACTGTAACAGAAACTGTCACATTCACCACAACTTCTTTCTCCCTTTAGCTTACCCCCGAGAAAATACAGAGCAGTAAGTGACGATAGCGTCCGCCATAAGAGAGATCTATTTCTACACTTATATGCCATTTTGCATATATATGAACGTCCGTCTCTACGGACAGAGCTAAACAGAAACATCGGTGAATGTACATGCATGTTTCGTTTACAGAGAAATATTTGTTCATAGCTACTGTAGTCCTGACCTCTGAACCCTGAAAACATCACCTTTCAATAACATTGATTTTGGTGTAATACATAACGTTTTGTTAGTTCAAAGATGAGCTAGTGGGGTTGAGTGAGTGAGTTTAGTTTTACGCCACACTCAGCAATATTACAGGGATATGGCGGCGGTCCGTAAATAATCGAATTTGGATCAGGCAATCCAGTGATCAACAGCATAAGCATCGATATCCCAGGGCACCCAAATGACAAACATATGCTTCATCTGATTATTAACGACAATGTATATAATATTCACAAATTTAGATCGGTGAAGACATCTGAAAGAAATGTTGACCGAACACCTGCACCTCTTCGCCATACATACGGTATTTATCTGCATAATAAACGCTTATTTCATTACACTATCTTTACCTTGTTATACCATGCACACAGTCAAAACAACACCACCAATATATTTACTTACCGACATGGCTAATGTCCTTTAGTCGCTTACGTATATACATGTATACATATATACATAATTATACATATTGATCGTGGGTTAAGTATTCGGAGCACGCCTCAGTGGTGAAGCCAGTTCAAGTCCTTCTGGCAGAGCACTCAACATGTCGACAACAAATGTCTTCAAATACACCAATGGTGTTGAAACTGAAAAGGAGAAAAAAGTTCCATGTATCAACAATCTCATTTACATTCCGTCCATCCTAAAACATACTGAACAAGTGACTTGGCCTGTATGGCCTCTCAACGTGATGGCGTCTAAACAAGAAGCCAATTGACACAGGCCGACTAATACCGAGGCCATGTTTGTACCTACAGGCTAGCTTGTTCGCTGGCGGTCGTGTACACGAGGGCTTGGACCATCCTAGATGTGACCATCTTGTCCGTACTATAAAACGGCGTCTTTCTTGTGTCACACCAGTGCAAGCCCAGCAGCCGTTAGGGACAGAGCCATACCACGGCTCCAGTAGACGATAAGAGGGCACTGACTGGAAAATAAAAGTCTTCAAAGATTTGGTGAAATATCGTCTACCGTGAGTTCTTCGTTCGTCTCACACCAGCCAGCTGGTTAGCCAGAATAAAGAAATCAACGTCTGCAATCGGAGTTGAAGTTGGAAACACTTCAAGACGATTTATCCACTATTGGTTTCAACTTGGATTGATCATTGGAGTGGTGTCGCTGTGAATATTTCTCGAACTTTCGTACTTTCGTCGAGGAGTGTTTGAGACAAGTTTACCCTAGCGTCTGCTACTGAACTTGGTTGCTTTAGCTACAGAGAAAGTGATTGGCTACCGCATTACAGCACATCTGATTTGCACATTACTGATTGATTCTGGCCCCAGCTTGACACGCACTGCTCAAAGTGCTTCGTTAGCATCATCCTCGGTTGTGCTCAAAGCTTCAAAATAGCTTCACAATTCAAGAAGCCCGGGAGTCAGCTGGGCACGTGTACCATGATGAGTCGTCTGCGTGAAAAGTGCATCGTCATCTTCATCATCCTCACTGTCATCGGCGTTGTCCAGCTAAGTTTGATCGTAAGGAAGCGGCGTGCACAGTCTCCAAATCCGTGTCGCCGTGTCTATGGCGTCCAATGGGTCCGTGACCCGGAGACATGTCACCGATACTACATCTGTGTTGCCGGACGCTCTGTCCAGATGCCGCCATGTCCTCGTAGCTACGTCTGGTCCGTGTCCGGCAGAAACTGCGTCCCCGACAACTCCCGCTGGAACGACTGCAACATCACCAGTTCCTCGAACGACTCTAGAGAAGCAGCCAGGTTCACGCTGAACGGTAGACGGGGGTTTGCCGCGGTTTCTGATCGGATGGATGCGCTTGTTCATATTCCCAGTCCAGAGGAAAAGCGACAGGAAGCCATCAGGCGTAAGTACAAGTTCTTGTTGGAGGGGCAGGCAGCATCGACAGTATTTGTCTGAAAAACATTACTCTGTCAATCGCTACTCCTTTCCGAATATCAAACGACTGACTTTTAACATGTATATTTAGTTGTTAGTAAAATATCGGGCACATAGAAATCGCTTTACATGAGCTGGAACATCAGGTAAGGAAGAATACGGATGCACCAATTTCAGACTGCATTTCTATGTTAAATATTGTTAAATATCAATAATGTATCAGATCTCGGGTTTAGTTATTTCTAAGTAACGATGCTTCTAAGATTAATGAATTCATCCATGCAGCCATATACAGTGATTTTATGATAACGGTTAACCTAGAAATCGGGCAACAGTTAATCCAGAAACTCACCTTTGGGACAGTTGCCTGTGTATGCATCTACACATATACCTTGGCATTCTCAAAATACATTCTCCTGAAAGGGCGAAGTACGAGGGCTCAACATTGTCCACCTTAGCCGAAGAAGACTATTAAAACTTGTTCAGAAAATATGTCTGACAAGTCGTTGTATTGTTTTATAGTTTAATTGTTTTCTGTTTGTCTTACATGATAAGGTACAGATGCAGGGCACATGCGCAAATGGCTTATTTTCTGACCTAAGAAAATCCTGAAAGTTAGAGACACATTTCCTGAAATCATTTAAAATACGCATTGATAAAGACCGTTTAAAACAAGAGAGAGAGAGAGAGAGAGAGAGAGAGAGAGGTAGCAGACTGAAATGTACGTTCTGACTGGAGTGTGTGAGTATGGTTTTACACCGCTTGTAGCAATATTCCAGCAATAACACAGCGGAGGGCACCAGAAATGGGTTTCACACATTATATTTATTTTGGAAATCGAAACAGGGTGTTCGGCTTGGCGAGCGAACGCTCTAACCACTAGGCTACCTAACAGTTTGCTTCTCAGATAAGTAAACACTACTGACAATTGTCATGGCAACTTGTGAAGGATCTTCCTATAACCAGTCATTCAGTTAATCAGGACAGTTTCACTGATGAAATACCGCTCTTGTTCGGGATTTTTCAATGTAAACACGACACTCTTAAATGTTTTAATATTTATTGATGGTTTAAAAAGATAATTTCTGCCACAGCAACTAGATGATAACATCCGCGAGGCGATAATACGTTGACGATAAATACTGTATTGATCTTTGGAAAAAAGTACACTGGACCTAAAGGTCCGTTCGGAGTCTGTGCTGGTCTTAGAAATGGTCAGTCCACCTGCCATGGCATGCTATCCCGCCGGCGTGGATCGAAGTTCATGACGACGCAATCATCTGCAGGCCGTCGTGCCGGAGAACGGCACAAATATACAAGCAAACTGAACTGCATCTTGTTTCCTGCGATCATCAAGTTTCTGCACTGTCCGATCGTCCTCAACCAGTGTTTGTAACCACAACTTTCACTTGATATGTTGATTTTGCGTGTGCGTCGAACACGGCTTTCAGTTTGTTACCATGACAATATCACAATATTGTAACAGCGATAGGGGGAAAGTTTGTTGAGAAGGGGCGCGTCTTTGTCATTTATAATCTTGAAATGTACAGTATTAGTTTACTTTACACACAAAGTCCGGAGAATAATCAGTCTCAATTATCCGACGAAATATTGTGAGTATATATTGTTTGTTTGATTTTTCCATAACCAGCAATGCATTATATATCAGGAATATGTGATAATTGTGTTTTGAGTATGTTTGATTTTTGGTCGTATGTGACCTTTTATAACAAATACAGGGAAAGTTTACCAGCACATGCTGCTTACAAAATATGCACATGAGCACTCATGTTTATGGGTGGACTCCATATTCCTGACAAAAGATGGTTAGAGGTAAATAGATATGTCAACAATTGTTTGTGTATGCGCTAGGTGACAAAAACAAAAGTATATGTATGTATTTTTCGTCAAGTTCCCCTAGCCAGGGCAGACTGACTAAAATGAAATAATGTAACTACAATCCGTAACGATGTGGTCAAATCTACCTCCACTACACGCATTGCTGAGTGAAAAAACATGATAAAATATGATACATGAATTATGAGTGCATTACAATACGCCGCCTCTTGTGGGGTTTCCGTAAACCAAAATAACAGTAATAATGAAGGATAATAAAGGTATGATTAAATCCCAAAGAATAACAAAAACAGCAAATTCTAGCATTTAACCGACGACTTATACTAGCTTAACATCCCTCAACGAGTCGGCACTGTCACGAAGGTGAATATGACGAATAGTGTTCAATAGGTGCTGGCGTTATTTGCCCGTCCCCTCCTGCTGTTTGGTCTACCCTTGATATGACGGTCAAGTATTGACCCTCAGCATCTTGTTTCTGCCTCAGTGGTCACGTAGAGCAGCTCGTGTTTATTAAAATTGTTAGCTTTGACCGCTTAGCGTCTGTAGCGTAACGTCCACATGACCCTGACCCCGGCGCCAGCACGTAGCCCGTGGGATGTTGTGTACCGGAGTTCGGCAGGGGGCATGTTTCATGTATGACCATGTTGAATGTAAATACGCTCCCATGATACAGTCCTGTTAGAATCATGTTGTGCAACTGTATCTGGACTTCTTATGGTGTTGTGTGGGGAAACTTTGTGTGTTCTCTGACGGGGTCACGAAAAGGCATTGCATCTGGGCTGTCGCTGTACGTTTTATTTAGGATCTTGTACTGTAGTCATTTGTATGGACAACCAAATGAATGATGTTTTACATGGAGTGCACACGCAACAAAAAATATTTGTTAAATAATCGTCATCTGTGCAAATGAACACTCTATTTTAGTGATGTTTTAGGACTGAAATGTAATTACTGAAATGTAATATTTCTTTATTAAAATAGTCGCTTCAAATAGATCACCCGCCCATCTGTTTCCAGGCGTGTACCCGAACCACCCGTGCGTGTTCACGAAGCAGGAGACGCTGCTGCCCCACCCCGAGTACTGTCACTGGTACTTCAACTGTTCCCTTATCCCCCGGGAGGAGGACTGGGCGTACTTGGAGCCCCTCACCCAGGAATGCACCTATCCCCATCTCTTCTCCATCAGTACGAGAGAGTGCACCCACTTCAGGGAGGTCGACTGTGGCGCCAGAAAGGTCCTTAAAGCGCCATGTGAGTCACACGTCAATTCTACCAAATGTCGTATACCAGTTGGTTTGAAACCCGTATCGGCATATAACACACTTGGTAACTGAACCTAGATGATCAGTATGACTAGACTACCAGTTTTTACGACATCGCGACCAGGCCCCATACCAGCTTTGTATCTTGGAGTCTATATTTAGAGCATTTCATAGTCTCGGTCAATGAAAACCAGACACGTCAACCAACACAACATGTAAATATAGTGATCTTGTAAAAGGCATACCTACATGCAAATCAGGAAAAGGTAGAGGGCAGTTTCAACCCTGCTTGCCTGCTAGTAATTTATCATGCTTCCAGTTCGAGGTGTAAAGACTGCAATTCAAACTTTAATTTGCGAAATACAGTCAAACGAATACTGGATCAGTTTCAGTTAGGTTTCCTCATATGGGCTTATATTGTTGTGTTATGTGTTTCAGGCGAGTACCGGATGAACCAGTGTCACCATACCCCGTGTCTCCCTTGTCCTGTCCGTCACGGTAGTTGTGTGGGACTGGAAGACGGAAATCATCCCTTCCCAGATAGGGAGTGGACCCCCAAATACCTCGTCTGCGAATCTGAGAGGACGGTGGAACAGAAGGACTGCCCCGAAAACACACCAATTTTCTCCCCTGGGACGAGAAAATGTGAGAGGTTAATGGACATACCGAAACAAAATGGCGGCACTCAACCCTCTTGTTCCGGGCGTCACAATGGTTACTACCCGGATGAGACAGGCCGATGTGACACTTACTTCAGATGCTATGAGGGGAATTTCGCCGAACACGGAACATGTGCGGAAGGGGAGGTGTTTGACCCAATCTATCAGAAATGCGCGTTTGACACCGCTACAGCGCCATGTGGCAACACCACCATCGACTTCTGCCACGGCGTACAGGACGGCTTCTATGCGGACCCCTTCGGCCGCTGTACGATGTACCACCACTGCAAACACGGCCAGATGATGGGATATATGCGCTGTCCGTACGGTTCCTTCAGTCCAGCTAAGGGGAAATGCAAATTCTCTCTTGAGATCCCAGCCCCGTGCGGAGATGAACCAAACATCTGCCTCAACAAAAGAGATGGCAACTACGCCGACGTGAGGAACCATTGCATGTCTTACTACCGTTGCCACCGAAATTTCGTGGTGCACATCGACGAATGTCGGAACGGCCTGGTCTTTAACCACGTCACAGGAAAGTGTGACGTTGTCAACAACACTCCTCCCCCCTGCGGCCTTGCTCCGTCGTGTCTTGGAAAGACTGATGGGGCGTACCCAGCCCCTTTGAGGGGTTGCCAGTACTACTACGCATGCGAGAACGAGATGTTCAGGGGTTACGGCAAGTGCTCGTTACGGCAGGGCGGTTTCTACTTCAACCCCACAACCAGAGAGTGCGACTTTCCTACCAATATCTGTTCGCCTTGTGGGGTCAAAAGAAGCAATTGGTAGGCTATTTTACTGTTTCGTATAATGAAAGCACACATCATTGCTAACTGCTTCCACTGGCTTATGGTTAAACGGATATTATGATACTTTCAGTCGTTATCATGTTTTTGGCGCTGAAATCAAACCTATTTGAAGGAACTACCTAATTATGCAGGGTGGCTCCAGAAAAGGTTACGCACGGGCACATTGGAGCATTTCTAACCTTGGAGGTGCGCGAGGACACCGACCTAAAACCTACCTTAAATAACAAATATGTAATCACTATATGTAAACTGATATCGTTTTCCCATTTAGAAATCAAAATCGGCGTGTTCTCATGGTTGGATCTCTGGATCCGTCGCTGTTCTTTGTGTGTGTTTGTGGAATTGGTTTGGTTGTGTTCCTGTGCTTGTATGTCTACATGGATTATTTTTATTTCAGCACGTTGTTACAGATGGCATAACGTCGTACTGCTTCCGCCCCCCTCCGCCAAACAAGTCCAATAAAACCCATACACTACAACACTTTGTTGTTATTTCAACATTCAAAAGGGCGGGAACTACCAGTCGCAAATATTTGCTGCAACACTTCGCAGATGGGTCGACGATGGTTCACCTTGAAGTGTTCATCATACAGATGTATTAATGGACAAAGTTGTGTCGGAACTTCACATCTCTTCAGAACTTTGATATAGTTAGAGCCCCTGGTAATCAACCTTGACGGATATGTGTTTTCCTGAAAGGATCGTGACAAATATAGACACATATTTCAAACTTATTACAGTAATTAAATGAAACGTCACTGAACAAACTAACCAAGACATATGCTGTTGAAAATCACGAGACAAGGGATGCTGCCAGAATCCATAGTCCCAATCTCAGTCGGAACCTACCTATGGATCCTATTATGTGTGATGCTGGCCAAAATTGTTCCAGTTGTTGCAGTCCTTGCAATCAATGCTTGAACACGGAAAATGACTATCGTTATTTGTACAGAATGTGTACCTACAATCTTATGAGTGACTATTGAGATGACGATCAGTATCAAGCGTAAATGTATGTAGAACGCGGTGCTATACATGTGTACATTGTGAACCTGATGTGATATTGTAGATGACTAGTGTATATATTCGTGTATGTCAAGGGCGGGGTTTACACCTTGCCCAAGTAAAGCGTTGATGTGATACTCCTCTCACAACTGACGGCTGCCCAACTGACGTTTACTTCACGCACCTGCTGTGTCCCCTACGATTCCCCGTCCCAGTGTTCATGTTCGTCCATGTATGTAGCTTCACAAGCCCATGCTGCTGCAACTGTATGTACATAAATGAGCAAATGGAATAAAAACGTTGTCACACGTGGTTGCTTTTTCCGGTCAATAAGGAATACACGTGGTATGAACGTCATGGATTTATTGGAAATCTGGTCTTTCTAATTAACGCTGCATTCAGCAATATTTCAGCTATACGTCCTGAATGTTTTAGGGTACTTGCTAATATAGCTAATAAGTAGGTTTGATATCAGACAGGTGTATGACATGGATAATGTAAACTGCATGCTCAGTAAAACATTGGTCATGTAACAAAGGACTTTCACATCTCTCTTACATTTTATTTATCTGACAACTCCCTCAATAGTACATCTAAAACTGTCGGCTTCAATTTCTCAAATGGTTACAATACGCGAAGCCTCTTGGTATGCAACGTATTCCTAACGTAACATACAACCTAGTATCCTGTGTGTTCCACATTCTTACCTTCATACATCAGCTTTATACCACCTGAAGCTTAAGTTTGATCTGATTTCATGCCTGAAGATAACGCTTACCGATTTAATGAATTATTTATATTTATATACAGTACTGTTTATACTTATACTGTATCGTGTTAAGCATTTACAGACTATAACTATTTTGCATGCAAAAACATATACACAAGATCAACGATTGAGATGAATATGTACACACTATGAATTATCAAACGAAGTAAACCCAACAGTCCAGAATGATTAAATTCCAAATGTGAGGAGCCTTTACGACATTAGCATGAGATGGTCATCTGAGACACCGTTGGGCAGGACATGTCAGAAAGATCATGGGTTCGAATCCGATTTGTCTCAATCATACTCGTAGACTAAACCAGCATTGAGCTCACATTACAACCAGAATGCTGTTCAACGTGGTGTTAAAGTTGTAGTTGGCGACATATTGATAAACCGAGACGAAAACATAAACTTTGTACGTCTTGACCAGGCATGCTGTGATGACACATAACCGTTCATAACATTATGAATCATGAGTAAACATTAGCATTGTCAAAAATATCAAGAGTATGCGATGAAAGTTGTTCGAGACAAGCTGTAATCAAACATAAGCGTTCATCTTTCACTATCTGTCCGGATTCCACCATCAGCCAGTCTTGGTAACTTGGATGACGTGTATTTATTCAAACTGGTTTCAGAAATCAAATGTGTGTGGGTCCTGTTGCGAAATTAACGATATAAACAACGTCGCGTGATTAGACACCAGACTGTAATCTAAAGAAATATATTCATAGACGTGCTGTATTCAACACGAGCAGTAGCGGGCAAACACCGGAGACGGCTGCCAGACACAATGTCATACATCGCTATGACTTAGAAACACGTCCTGAAATTCCCAGACTCCGGAATGTACAGGACTAATGTGTAAAACACACAAAGGGCCGATTCTATCCGTGGGGCCCTTCGTCAAAGATGTTCATTTCACGTGAGGAATGAATTCATTTGAACAAATATTATGTCATATTTATGTCTTTTACAATATTTGACCTCAGCGTCAGAGCTTACTCTTAGGTCACTTCATAGGTCACTTCACTCCACCGACACGTGGACGTTTCCCATGTAGTTAAAACTGACATGAAAGGACATACAAACGTATAGTCAGTCTGACCTGAGTGCGCCATGACGCTAGGTGGGGTAAGGCAGGGCACCAAATGTTGGACATCCACAACAGAGGGTGATAAGTCTTGAGCAGGCTCCATCCCCTGCTTGTTCTAGATTAATGTAGGTGTACATGTCTCGCAGGGAGTCGACTTAACTGCCGGCGCATGTCCTACTGTATTCTGGGAGTGCTAGGGAGCCTTGTGGTCAAAATGTGGAGTCGTTACACCAGCACCACGGGTTTGATTTCTCCCATGGTTATAAGATCTGAAAGCCGTTTAAGGAATCTTTCCATCGTGTGACTGGACTTATAATAGGGCAACATCATGCTCACTCGCTGCAGTAACCACTGCACCGGCGTCGGTTATGCGCAGGATGCAAACAACATGCATAACCTGCAGTTAGTGCACAACGATCTCCTGAGTGATTGTGTAGACAGTAAACATTCAGTGTGAATATGTCAACACTAACCCTTCAGGACGCTGCTAGCTCTAACACGAGGTACGGCTTGCCAGCACCTCAGCTCTGTTGACTCGAGTAATGCGCAAATTTACTTTCACCCACACGCAAAATGTGAGCCTATCCAGCGAGAAACTGTGTATATATTCCATATTCAACCTGTTTATATCAACTGCATTGTCACTGGAAGGCAACTTAGTTATCGTAAGAGTGGAATGTTTGTGATATTTACGACAGAAACCTTATGACAGAGTCTTTGTGATTTGTCACAGAGTCTTTGCAATGATACGTGTTGGAATAAGATAAAATAGTAATTATACCTTCATTTTGTTATAAAGACTGTGATTTTCCTAATCAACACATAACATCTTTCAACTCCATAATTTACTTAAATAAATCTCGAAACGTAATAAATATCACTTTTTCACAATTTGCAATGAAAGTCATTTTGATGATACATGAGTAAAACATCAAGATTAACAACCTTCGAAGAACTAAACCTTCACAAGACATTATGTCAAATGTTTCACGTGATATTGTTTTATATGTGTCAATTTTTCAACATCAGTTCACAAAACGTTTAATATTACAGAAATGCTACAGTATCTTTAACACTGGTAACGGATAATTTGTGATTGAAAGATGATGGTAACGGAAACTTCCTACTATTTGTGTATATTCAGGATAAGAATAGTTCTTCTGTTATATAAACATTTCCTTGGTCAATAAATGGTGCATCATGTTATTTCAAGCAGCCCATATAAACACGTGAGAAGATGAGATGATTTCATTATTATCTTGTGTGCATCATGTATAGTTCTCCAGACTATATGGCATTCAACGAGTACCTGCAAGTCACAATATCATTACCTATCAATATGGAACACATACAAATACATAGCCCCATTCTCAATGCTTAACTCACAGTCTGAACAAAAACACTTATTTCCAGATGACAATTTAGCCAAGTCTTTGAATGTCATTTAGAATGACCTGATGAAGGAGTAAGCATTAACTCCGAAACGTTGTGTTCTCTCATAAAGAAGTTGATATCACCTGATGAAGGAGTAAGCATTAACTCCGAAACGTTGTGTTCTCTCATAAAGAAGTTGATATCACCTGATGAAGGAGTAAGCATTAACTCCGAAACGTTGTGTTCTCTCATAAAGAAGTTGATATCCATAAAAATCTTCATTCTTATGACAATTTAGCCAATGTTCATGGTGGTGTCGATGGTGGTTGTGAACTTCACATTATTGTACATAATGATGACTATATGCCAAGCATAAACACACTTCAAAATGTAAGGTGTTGTCTCATATAGCACAATATGTACGTAAACACAAGCACGAGGAATAGACTGTAGCTTTACATCCCGGTTCAAGTAGCAGTTCTTAGCTACTTGAATCCCATCAGTGGATTCTCTCGATTGTTTTTTAAAACTATGTATACTGAAGTAAATTTAAGAAGAGGGAAAACTATCACCTCACACTAAAGCTTCAAACATTCAGATGACCTCTAGACACAACAGACACATTGATAGAAACATCCAATTCCGATTCAGTCGTGTCCCTTCACTTCCAATTTTTGTGATTGTGAATTATCTGTGACCATGAATAAAGTTTCGTTACATCAAATTCGTAATCTCAAAGTTTCGGTCACATAAGAGCAATTCATTGTTTTAGACATGTGTTTCCTTTTCGCCGATAAAACGGCACATTTTTTAATATGTTTTTATATAGTAGTGATAAACCCATTCAGAATGCTGACTTTGCATGCAGCAATAATTTATTCAATCATTTAAAAAAAAATATACATGTATATCAATTCGTTCTAACAAAGTATGAAAATGTTAACAATTGACATTGGACGTCTACAGGACATTTATCGCAACTACAGGACATTTATCCTCGTCTTGCAGTTGCTAAAATCACAAAGGCTCAAAAACAGGTATAATTATCTTGTTTACCTAACCTTTCACTGTAAATTCGAACATCGCCTCGGCGATTGGACAGTTGTTTCAAATTATACCAAACCAGAAAGCGATGTATTGCATATCAACCCTTTAGTGAAGCTATTTATCATGAATAGATGCGACATAGATAACAACAATGGACTCTGTTGCTTTTCAGAACGTGTTATGGCATTGCTATGTCATGTCGTTAGCTTTATGCTAATAGTAACGACAGCTGGTATGGTATGACTGGGCTTCACCCCATTTGTGTATCTATCCACAAAGCCACGCAACACTTGCACAGTCAAAGCGCAGCACCATTTAGTCATCGTCCGTTGCTCACCTGTGCCTTTACTGAGGTGCCTTTCCTCAACGCCGGTTAAGCGCCGGATAGTCAGGCTTGCCGCCTCGGTTGGTGTATTTTGTCGTATCTAGGGTGATGTTCATGACGTCAATCACATGACGCAGTGTGTCCAATGTGATGAAAAATGTTAGAACTGTTGATGTTTGAAGGCTCCACTCCTAATTCCAGGATTATACTCGTATGCAGATCAAGCATTACAACAGAACCTTCAACGCGGACGTTACGGACTTGGCATGTCTATTCGCATCTTTGTCATCCGCTTTGTTATCAATTATCTGACAGCCATGTAGGGATTTCTCATGTTGATACACCTGAAACCTTTTAAAGGCGTGAGGGCAGCGAAGTAGCCTTGTGGTACAGTGGTTACTAGTCACACCAAATGCCTGGATGGCAAATGAGACAAATGTGTACAAGGCACTGGAATGTGCTGAAAGCATTGTAAAACTCAGTTCAGTCGTGCCAGTTCAAACGTCCATTCTGTTTTGTTAGTGGTGATGCTTAGACTAACGTATATCATACTGTAAACTGACGGGCACAAGAATATTATTACTGACTTCGCTTGTCCAAAGGCGTTTGTGAGATGTATCATAAATATCTAACAAACGGTGATAATTTGTCAATAATTTGACTGAAAATTCATTGTAATGCTTGTCTCGCGTTTGCCGCAATTCATTCACAGAGAGAGTCAAGGTGTGAAAAAACTAAAACGACAATTCAGAGTTCATCCAAAAGCTCGTAAAGAGTCTAATAATGACGCAGTCATAGTCATGTCACCAATAGCGATGATTCAAGAGATGTTCAGTGGGGTTCTGTTGCCATATCAAGTCGTCGACAGAAAGTTCGTCTCCTGCTGGCGTATTCTAAAGTACTGTCGGAAACAGAAAAACTGTTTTAAGGCCGTTACTCTGTATCCTTCAAATTTACTTAACTGCAAATAGTATGTCGAAATAACTTACTAAGGCCTAACTGAGCATTCCGTGGGATGAGTAAGAGGTTATCCAGGAAAGCATGTTAAAATCGTGGCAAAACACGAACAGCTGCTGAAAACAATAGCTCAGACTATAGATGGCTATTGGGTCATGAGCTGATACCTACATGGTACTTGATACCTTTTAACAGATATTTCAAACTTTCGCATTTCAACTACATAAATTGTAGGGATAGACGTCAAAAAACCTGACCTGTTTGCTGGTAGCGCTTTATCAATTTGCGGATGGTGGCCTGGCTGCAGTTGAAGGTTCTTACCAGCTGACGTTAGGCAGCTCCAACACTGACCATACCGACCACCCTGGTTGCATACGTCTTGGCAACGTTTTTCACGTTTTGAAGTACGACGTTTTCGAACAGTTGCGTTGTTATCGGGACTGTGTTGCCTTTTGGCGAATGTTTCCTGCTAATCTGTACCAGCGTTTCGTTTGCCCAGAAGCTAATATGAAGAAGACGTAGATAAATACTACGAGGATATGGTTAACTGATGAATCATATGACATCTACACGCATGTGCTTTTTAAAGCAATCAAAGGCGATCAAAGACTACTTGTTGCCGCCCTGACATACCCATGTGACATACACACGGATGTACTTCGACATACACCCCCCAACCACAACTCATCCACCGGCGTAAGATTGTAAGATTGAAATATTATAGTAGGATCGGTGTGACTGAAGGGAAAACGAAACTGTTGCATTTTGAATCTTTGAAAAGAGAACGTCCGTGTTTATCCATATGGCCAGGAATGTCCACATAACCACATTCTAGGGAGTGGGGAGGTGTGAAGACACGATATGAGCAGATGCAGATTGACTGAAAACAAATATGAGGCAGTTCATGTTAACGCTATTTATTTATGTACAGAAGTTATTTACACATATTCACAAACTGATCAGTGATGTATGTACAGATATATTTACATCTGTGTACAAGGGATGAATATGACACGATGAATTAAAGACTCAATGGGAAGTCACACGTGACAAACAGTTGACTGAACACACATCTGATAACGTACAAATAATTATAGTTTCCAAACACACAAACTCACACACAAATACAGCTTAACACGCCGTCATGTACAGGCAGACATTTATTACGTACAGTCCTGTCGTCCAATCACAATAGATACGACAGAGTGCTATTGGCGTACTGAGGTATCACGGGAGCTGCCATCCACCCTTATCACGTGATCCTAAAGCTTGAAAGTGGAGGTGATTGTTGATTGGCCAGGGAGGAACGAGGCTGTAGATATGAAGTTCAGCACGTATCGATTCAGCGCAACATTCTTTAGATTATGTCACATGCTTCTTTTGTCCTGACGTCTGTCTGTTGTTCGCATCAATTCCATGAACACGTTGTGATTGTCTTCATACATCATCACACAGAGAATGTACTGCTGCCGCTGCTGCTGAAACAGATGATTCGGACAATGTCGCCGTTAAATGCTTCTGATGCCTTTGTGATATTGGTGACGTGGGCGCGTTAAGAATGTGGAATATCATTAAAAAAACAGAAGTTACAGACCTTGTGGAACTAATGTTTAACAAAAATAGCTGAAAAAGTACCTGGCAGAATAAAGAAAAACAAATTCCTTACCAGTTTATCTTCTTGAATCCACACGGACCACATATATTTTTGGGGAAGTCACATTTCTGCGTATATTGGTTGAAGTAAAACCCTCCTGTTGCCAGAGAACACTTCTCGTATCCACGGAACAGCCCATCAGTACACTTGTAGAAGTACTGGCACCCCTTTAGAGGAGAGGGGTAGCGCCCGTCTTTCCGGCCGAAGCAGCTGGGAGCCATACCACAAGGAGGTGGGGTGTTGTTCACGTTGTCGCAGTCCCCGGTCACATGGTTGAACACTAGGCCATCTGCGCATGTTTTCATGAGAATTGTGAAGTTCCGGCTGCAGCGGAAATAGGACATACAGTTTTGCTTCAGATCGGGATAAGCACCATCGTGTTTCTTGTAGCAGAGGTTTTCTTGTTTGCCACATGGAGCCGGAAGGTCGTCAGACATCTCGCACTGACCAGTCTTGGGACTGAAGGAACCAAAAGGACACTTGAGGTATCCGAGAAGTCGCTCACCTTTGCAGTGGTAGTACATGGGGCATCTGCCGTAGGCATCAGCGTACATACCGTCTTTGTGATCTCTGCAGAGTTGGGCACTATTGTTGCCGCAAGGGGGAGCTGCGTCGCTGCTACATTCACTTTTGCGTGGATCAAAGAGTCTACCGTTGCCACAGGTTGCAAAGTTATGGAATTTGTTGTTGCGACATTCAAAGAAGTAGTCACATCGGCCGGTCTCGTCTGGGTGTAAACCGTCGCGGCGTCCGGCGCATGTTGGCTGAAATCCGCCATGTTCTTTCGGAATGTTCTGGAGAGCTTCGCAGTGCTTGCTGACCGGGGAGAAGATTGGGGTTTTGTCAGAGCAGTCGCGCTGGTCGACAGTTCTTTCGTCCTTGCAGATGATGTATTTGGGCGTCCACTCACGCTGGGGGAAGGAGTGGTTACCGTTTTCCTTGCCAACACAGCTGCCGAACCGTATGTTACAGGGTCGACAGTGAGCCTTCTTGCACATGTTCTTTCGGTATTCACCTGTGAACAAAGCACTTTGTTGAACTCATATACAGTTACAGAGCACCACAACACTGGACATTCTTAGACAAGGCAATTGTTTTGTTTAAATATAATCTACCTGTAATGATTTGTAGCAAATTGTATTCTTGTATTGTGTTCGTGACAATATTTCATGTTAGTTTCGGGGCGGATGGTTGGCCTACTGGGTATGGCCATTGTGTGAAGCTCACTGCAGGTGTTCCCCGCCGTAATACTGCTGGAATATTGCTAAAAGCGGCGTAAAACCCAGCTTACTCATATTATAGTTACATTACAAAAAGAATAACTGTAATCATGTAACATGTATCACAAGTTATTCCGAGTGTGCATTCTACTGAGTGTAGGACAACAACATTCGTCTTTCATATATGCTATACACATTCTTGTATTCTAGAGGAAATTTGTTAAATTGATGTAATTCCCCGTTTTGGAATGAAAGTGAGAGTGAGAGTGTGAGTGAGAGCTGGAGTGATCCGGGTTAACGCCGTTTTAAAGGTTATAGCGCGGTGACGTGTGAGGAAGGGCCTGATGATCGCAGGTAATCGTGTACATGGAACAAATGTTACCGTCGAAATAATGTCATGAGAGGAAACAGAAATACATATACAGAACAGCAAAAGAAAAGCAAGAAGTGAAATCTCATAAAGTAAGTGTTCATGTTCATGCCCTCTATTTAAATACTTGACCCGAGACAGAGTTGCGTTTCTTTTGCAGTTCAGTATATATTTAGATCAAATAGTCATCAGGAACGTTGGCAGTGGCCTTATATGCTCACATGGCTCTTTCTTGACCTCCCTTGATCCGCAGTCAACAACGTCGTAATTCTCACACTTTCTGGACGTGAGTGAGAAGAGACTCGGGTACTGGCACTCCTGGGTGAGAGGTTCCTGGTAGACCCAGTCTTCAGCCGTGGCGTTCAGCGAGCAGTTGAAATACCAGTGACAGTTCTTGGGGTGCGGCAGCAGAACCTCCTCCCGGGAGAACACGCAAGGATGGTTAGGGAATACACCTGGAGAAAATAACACACTTTAAACGAAATTAAGACCTTACAGCAGTGCTTAGCGTTTTGAAAGAACCTCATGAATATTATTTCCTGATTTTTCTTTTCATATTTAACATCAACGCAAGGGAACGTCTCCGTCATCTGCCGAAATACACCCACGACGTGTTGTACAAGGTAACATGGTGGTGACCGAAATCATTGACATAACCATGTAAATGTTAGCACCTCATTATCTTTGTTTATGTTATAATTTACGAAAAGGATTTTTCTGAAAATATTCAATGAACATTCTAGATTTGTGACACTAGTAGTCACTATCCGGGATAGTGTTTGCCTATGAACGTCCTTCTACCACCAGATACGCGATATTTCATACCGGCTTTTCATCCATGTACATACTCATGGGCGTGATAATCCTAGATCATAATGGTGGAGAATATGGGATTCAAACCGTGCACTAAGCAGCCATACACATGAGATGGTGGGACCCTGAACTACTGTACTTGTCTAAACGTGGACATTTCTCACCCGTGCAGGCCTGTGTCATGCCAACATACTGTCTTCCCTGTTTTCTTTGTTGGAAAATGGTTCTTTGTTTTACGTTGTTCTTTTTATTACAATGATAATGATACACAGGGGAATTTTTCGACAAGTATACAACAGGACACAAATGTTTGAATACCTATACATCTTATATTGTCAGTTCCTCTTTGTTTCATGTAAAGGTTTTTGTGTTAATGGCATGTTTGACAATACAGGAACAATGCGGATTCATCAGTACACACCAGATGCGAGAGTTGTCACGAGACCATGTGTAACCAAATACTTGAGTCCAAACATAGGTAGCGCCGACCTGGACATGTGAGCATGGCTGGGCAACGTGACGAATGTCCCCTCTAAATACACATTTTAACGTATCTAGCTAACACGGTATATGCAGATATCGTCTTCCATCTCTGGCTCACACGGTATTTGCAGATATCTTTTGCCCATCCAAGTGGTCGATTATTATACCCACATCTCTATTAGCGACCTTAGATGATCTTTCAGGAATTTGCTAACACAAACGTTTTTATATAATGGTGAGCTACAAACATGATTCCTACATTCAGCATCGGTATCTCTTACCCGTTTCGGTCTGCAACACTGGAGAATATATTATCGGTGACAGAACTATTTAGCATGAAGCGGCCAAACAGAACACCCACCCAGCGCCGACCTCGTATACGTAATAGAAACTACAAGTCGTGTATACAAGATTATACCTTTTGTTGGCTGTTGCATATAAAAAAACTCATTTGAAGGAAAGAATATGAAATATTTTAGGCTGTGTCTTTAAATTGGGCGTAAAAGGCCATAATCGGTAACTTCCACTTTTGAACATAGTTAGTTTGGAAACAAGAAACCGTTTCTTTCACAGGGATAGTTTCTGACATTATATCAACGTCATTTCCTGAGCCACGTACAAATCAACGACCGGCATGGAATGGAGAAAATGTTACGTTTTTAACATAAAGAATGAAGTTACTATTTATCCTAAAAATGCAGCAAATATAAAAAAACAATGCAAGAGAACAACCATCTTAGACGACAATAATTTCCCTTTGGGGTAAAAGCCAAAATATCAGCTAAAGTTATACGAGTGAAGGTCAGAGGTGACACCGGGTGTTTGAGTGCGTCTGAACAAAACAGTAAGTCTTTACATGCATGGGATTGATCTGTATTGTTGCTGGTTTTAGACACAGTGGAAGTTTATGAACTTCCAAGACTAAACACAACTCACTGGAAGATGATTGAGCGCGCGTTGAACAGAAACCATCACCGATTCCACTCTGTCTGCTTGACCCTGACAGCTTTGTTAGTATTGTTACTGCTTTATGCCTGAATCACCGTGTTATCTAGCCTGTATAGTAATTAATACCTGTCTTTTGTGCAACGTCACCATACAGAAAAAACACAATTTGTCTCGAGGATCATATCGTAAAATTGTGAGTGAATATGATTTTAGCAGTATTAGAGCAACACCACGGCGGAGGACACCAGTCATGGGCTATACACATTTACCGACGTGGGGAATCGAACCCTGGTCTTCGGTTTGATGAGCGAAAGCTTCAACCATTTGGCTATCCTACCGCGCCAATATCACGAAATAACAAGATAGATAGTGAGGAACTGGTTAGACCTTAAGGTAGACCGTTCTGAAGTATAGATAGTGAGAACTTGGTCAGCCATGGGTCTCTGTATTTCAGCTATTAATTCATATACTTTTTGTTTTTTCAAACCAACGGAAAATGGTTCGGCAGGTAACCAAGACTGCTGATACTCTGTGCATATTTTGCTTTAAAATTTACAAATAGAACATTTGAGGTTTTACATTTTCACTGAAGAAGAATTATGAAAACGATCGCGCAATGTGTAGAATCAGTTTAACCCAACTAGGAGAATGAGACGAAACATTTTCTTAGTTAATCCTTGATAACAAACTATTTAAAAACGCTTTTTAAATTCTGGAATTGTATTGATTAAGTTAGTAGCATAAAGATACATTTCAAATACATTTGATCAATTCACGTAGATTTCTATCAAGGATAATAGGCGATCAGTATAGAGAGACATCTAACGGTACTTGTCTGAGAAACTTGTCTGACCATGCCTATACTGTATCTATATACAAACTATCGACTGTCACATTTCAAGCTTATTGTTACTTACCGTGACCACATCATCGAGTTTTCGGATAAGAGTGAGTGAGTGAGTGAGTGAATTTAGTTTTACGCTGCTTTTATCAATAGTCCAACAATATCAGGGCGGGGGACACCAGTAAATGGGCTTCACAGATTGTACCCATGTGGATAATCGAACCCGGGTCTTCGGCGTGACGAGCGAACGCTTTAACCACTAGGCTACCCCACCACCCGCTTTCGAAGAAGACAGAGGAGGATTGAAATCTTGTCTGTCGGCTCCTGTACTTACTTTTGATATTGTTGATGCGGATCTGATTAGGATCCGCCTGGTTCATCAAAGCATCCATTCGGTCCGATGTTGCCGAGAAGCTGGTGTTGCTCGAGCCGTGGTACACGACGGCCCCGTCGTTTACTCGATGTCGTTTCTGCTGCTCTAAATGGCGGTCAAGTAGATCCATTGGACAGTCATTCCAGTGAGAGACCTCAGGTACACAGTTCCTGCCCGCCACTGACCATACATATTTTTTTGGACAGGGGGGCATCTTGACCGGCAGTCCAGTCACACATATGTAATACTCGGAACAGGAGTTCGGGTCTCGTACCCAGTGGACACCCATACTTCTCGTACATGGATCTTTGATCAGGCGGCCTTGGCGGACAATGAAGTGAAGCTGGACGACACCAATGGCAGTGAGAATTATGAATGCTGTGAGACAATTCTCGCAAAGTCGGTTCATGGCTGAAGACGTATAAAGACGGTTCCTTGATGAGGCGTTATCAAAGGCTGAGGTGAAGTGTGGTGGTGCCAGCTCTGTCTGGGGTTTTATACGTCTCCGAAACTAGAACTCAAGCGTGTACATGAACTGTGGTGCAAGGTGAATGCAAGGTTCTAAGCGCGAGTTGCAAACATGGCGGCGATTAAGGTCCGAAACGACAACACTGCAACCTGACCGCATGTTTGTTCGTTAAACTTACGAGACAATGTCATGGACCGTTGTCCGAGAGGCCAGTTTGTGTGTAGAGCGCGGAATTCTAATTGATTTACACATACTGCTCCAGATATTTAGATGAACTTTGTTTAGATGAGATTGTGGACAGCGCCACAACAAAGTGTATGATCTGATGCTGCTCTGTCGTGTGCCTCCAATTACTTTTAACCAGGCACCACGTGCGGGTATATTTAGAGCACCTGTTTGGAGGCAACAAATACTAGCTCTAAATTTGACAGCGGCAGTGTCGTGCAAAATTTCTGTAGTTGCTGTTGTTGATTTTACGTTTTGTGTGGTCATTTCATTTGTTTATTTTTGTTGGAATCAACAGCGAAGGCGTAAACCTGTAAATACACAGAGCTGGTTAACTGTTAACAGCCTTAGACCTGAGACTGGACTTGATAGGTAAGTTATCTTATTCAGTTTTAGTGTTTTAGAAAATTTGATATTGATCGTCTCTTTGAACGATTTAGCATTTCAGTTACAAAGCGAATATTGTTGTTTAACAATGTCATATCAATAATTCTGATATTGCATAATTAGCACATATGCTCTGCTGCATTCATATTAACATCCCTTGTTCGAAATGTTGACCGAACAGTTTCAACGAATTTGTTTTGTGAAAACTGGAGCCACATTCACCGAAATATTGGAGTTTTCTATAATACTTCATTCCAATAGATAAATGCATGCACATGTATATATTTCAATAAAAATGCCGCTAGGTATTTTAGACCCTTGGATCATTAACCAGGGTGTTGTAAGACCATGTGTGAAATTCATAGTGATTCCCAGGCGAGTCCCACTTTCTTCATGAATGTGATATGAGTGAGTTTGGTTTTACGCCGCTGTAGCTTTTAGCATTACTCTAGCAACATGACGACTGTTGACAGCAGCAATGGGCTTCATACATTGTGTCCATGTGAGGAAGCCAACCTGGGCCTTCCTTCAACGTGCCTTGTGGATGCTTTAACCACAGCGCAGAATGCGGTATGATCTCGATTCAGTTTTCACACGGGTATTATGAGGATCTGTGTTGAATATCATCTGGCCTACTAGTTCAAGTAGAATATAGCTGTTCATGCTCAGCTGTGTGGTGAACCGTTTGTTAGCATCTGTGATATGGGATTAATTGATTATACGGAAACAACACCTGCTCGTTAAGGAAAACAATGGCTCATCCAAACGACTCATAATAATTATAATTATGATATTAGCCTTAGCACGATAACGGCTTTGTGTGTGTGTGTGTGTGTGTGCGTGCGTGTGTGTGCGTGCGTGCGTGTGTGTGAGTGTGACAAAATCGGTGAACACTTATAACGGTATTATCTGTAAGAAGATAGAATCGCATTATTGCACTGATACCTTTCAATATCTTCTCCACCAGATAATATATTAAACTGGTTGTCTGTTCGGTCTTACAGAAGACTGATACCTCAGTGCCAATCGTAGAAATGATATGCATACGTGTGAAAAATAAGAAGAAATATGTATTCTTGTCATAAGATGTGTCGTCCAGATGGTAGGATTAGAGCAGCACTTTCTTCAGCATGGGACATGTTAAGTTACCTATTGCTAATAAACCATTAGGATGTCGCACATGTCATAAGTAACAAGTACCAGATTTGTAAAGCATTTCTATTTTTACCACCCTGTAATGCTTGTTGTTTGAGAACATTGATCTGGAAACTGAAAACACATTTCACATCACTTTACATGGCGCATCCGCCGTGATGTTATTGCCTTACAGGTGAAATAAGGTCAGGTATGAATTCCCTTGTTTTATTGTGAGATAAAAGGCGACATAAATCGTTTAGATATTCATATTTGCCACAAAACGTTATGCAAACTCCTCTCCCAACTGTATTTCCTTGACAGTGAATATCTGGATTAGAACAGACTCGCTGACTGGCTTGGCTCATGTCATCGTATCCCAGGTCTGTAGATCGATGGTCAAGCTGTTAGTCACTGGATCATGTAGTCAAGATTCGATTATATATATACGGACGCCGCCATAAAGCTGAAATATTTATCGGAATTCCGATAAATCTTCATCAACTGTTGTCCTGTATTTTCATTTGTTCTGTGTGAGTTATTGAATATAAAAATGTGGAAGCATAACTTATATCTTATTGACAATATATTACAGTGAATTTGTTGATCAAGGCGACGTAAATTTATTGAAAACAATATTTATCTTTCAGTGTGTTTGCATGTCCGCTTTCATTTGGAAATAAACGGATCCCAATTGTTTAGTCTGTATTATTAAGAATGTATTGAATATCACACATACTGTCTCTACTGTTAACCTTACAGTCAACGAGTGTCTGTACGAGGTGGATGTATGAGATATGCATTCCCATCTATGTAGTGATCGTAAGAGGCGACTAAGAGGGATCGAGTGGTCAGGCTCGCTGACTTGGTTGACACATGTAATCGGTTCCCAATTGCGCAGATCGATGCTCATATTGTTAATCACTGGATTGTCCGGTCCAGACTCGATTATTTATAGACCACCGCCATATAGCTGTAATATTGCTGAGTGTGGCGTAAAACTAAACTTACTCACTCACTCTATGTAGTGCTCGTTATTAGAGGACGAATCGGATGTGTAGCGATAATCCAGGTCATGGGAAAACGTTGGTGAAAAAGGTTTGGTTGTATCATCGCAACAAATGAAAGAATTATTCAGGGAAGGTATTTAATGTCAAATCATTCCATAAAATGTTTGAAAGTTTGACTAGTTTGAAAAATTTAAAAATGATTTTCTTCGGTCTGAGATACAGTTAATCAAACAGACATGACATTCGTTTAAGCTGTTTTTTGTTGGACGAATGCTGATAATTATCATCAAAAAAATATTGACCATGTGTCCATATTGATATACCTCGCTGTCAGCTAACACGCTACCGCGGAACGTGAGCCTGGACTGATATTCAAATTGGCATTTCATGAATGCATTCTAGTAAAGCTCACAGTGTATTAAGATGTATCTGAAGGTAGGGCCTTCTCTAGCGTGTATTCATACATACGCCACAGAACAGCCAGGTACAGTTTACTACCAAACCAGATGGTATGTTTGGTGAAATCAATAACTACGGTACATTATTTGCTAACTCCTACGTTTTAGCTCGAGTTTGTACAAGCAATACTTATAGTCTGTCTGAAAATGGATTAGTTGGCCATGTAGTGTGGGATGAAGAGACAATTCCAATTGTATTAAGTATTGTACACATGTATTCTAGGTTCGTCATTTATCATGTACTGGACGTTGCAAATTCACGAAAAATGGACATCTGATGAAAGTATGATATTTCCAAATGAAAACTTGTTGAACTTTATGGAAAACGCCCCACAGATTTCGTTCACAATACAATAGATAAGTGCATTTTAATGCGCCAAACCCCTTTCACTAAGTGAATGATCATGACGCTTACAATGTCATTATTATCATCCCGGTTAACACAAGCTGTCTATGAAGAGCTAGAAATACATTACACGTTTTGCCGGAATTTAAATATTGCAAAATGTCAAAGACAGCTGTGAATGTCGTTCAATTGACTTTGTAACCTATTTCAGTTAAAGTAAAGCAAAACTATTATTCATCGCAATGCTTGCATGTGGCACATTTCGCCTAATGCCACCGAATGGAACAGGTTAGTATTATAGCAGAGACCGCTCAGTTTCTGGTGTTACTCCCTACTCTACTGACTGGAGCAATGTTTGAACGGACTCAGCTCCATCACAGACTACACAGGACAACCGACAAAGCCATTGATGTCTATGATACTCTGAACATATGTAAAAATGAGATGAGATGAAATACCCTCCACTGCGCGTGTTATTTCTTTCAAGTATCTCCTTTGAACCATCTGACCTGTGTTCCCATGGAACAAACAGATAGATGCCCTTTTGATTGTCGCAGGGTATGGCAGCACGGTTGTCCAGAAGAATCCCTGTTCCCTGCCTGTGATCACTTAGTGTGTTCTCACTGATGCTGAGGCTATACCTTTGAAGTATGATCTAGTCGGTGTGTGTCAGTGTTGTTAGTAGGATGCCCATAAAATGACTTCTACACAAAGGAAACACATCAGTTCGTTTATATACAAATTTTGAAAGCATGGCGGCATTTACATCCAAAATGTGGGTCCTACGAAGACGCTAATGTCTAGCGAAGGTCACTTCCACGAGCAGTAACTGTTGGGGAACAGGTTCGGATGCATAACTCTAGAATTTCCATCTGCGAGCACCATGTGTGTTGATCATAAATTTAGGTGTTTGTGAGGACAGTTAGATGAATAACGTTGGTTTGTCGTCTGCTTGCACAACAACAACAACAACAACAACAACAAAAAAAAAAAAAAAAAAAAAAAAAAAAAGACAAAACCCCAAAACCCAAAACGTAACTTTACCTGGTACGGCTTCGATAAAAGTTGTAAGTAGGATCTCAAATACATGTCGCTCCTTTTCAGTATGTTTTACATCAAATAGATTGCTTTTCTTCTCCATTTGAGTTGTCTGTTGTTTGCCAAATGTTGGTTTGCGGCGTTTCTGTGCTGCGTTTGAACTAGAGATACATTCGTAATTCCACCTGTCAGTATCATCGAGGTAGCTACGTGGATGTACGGACGGGATGACAGCGGCGTTTGAACATCATTGTAGAAGCTGAACATGGCGATGATTATCGTTATACGTATACAAAAACATCTTCTATGTCCTTTTGTCATGGTAACAACGGGCCGTGTTTGTGCTAAATCCTGGAAGAGCATGTATACGACTCAGAAAACAGTACCAACATCAGATCCAGAATGGAGCAATGTCGATCTCAGCAACTCTAATCCCAGTAAGATCCAGAAATGTCTGATTATAATTGCAAAATATAACATTATATAAAGGCTGGTGTGCTAGTGGTTCATGAACATATGCTGTCCTGACGTATTCGAAATCGCACAATTTGTTCTACTCTCGCACAGATTTCTTTTGGAGGTGGAGATAATCACGTAGAACATAAATCATTGCTTACTTATACGGATTCGGTGAATATAAAGAACTTTAAATTATTACCTACAGTACTGTTGGCGAGGGGGCAGTATTTTTGTAAATGAATATGGGCATCTTTTCAAAATTGATAGTTTCGAGGTATATGGATACGAGTAACTGTGTCCGAGGCACGTCAACAGCTGGAAAAGTTCAAGAACCTACGGAATGATCTGCGTGTCTATCTATGAATTTCCGAACTGTTCCACATGTCAATGCCATTTTGAGTTTGGAAACTTTGAAAACATTATGTATTTTATATGCTGCAAACAAAAAGAAACAGTATTTCTACACTGTTGTGATGAGTGGTGGTCATTATATGGTGTCTGCACTGTTGTGATGAGTGTTGGTCGTTTTATAGTGTCTACAGTGTTGTGATGAGTGATGGTCGTTTTATAGTGTCTACACTGTTGTGATGAGTGATGGTCGTTTTATAGTGTCTACACTGTTGTGATGAGTGATGGTCGTTATATGGTGTCTACACCGTTGTGATGAGTGATGGTCGTTGTATGGTGTGATATAAGATTCTACAAGCATAGATGAATGTATCCCCAGGATGAGGAATGGATGTGGTGCTGTAGGTGGTGCACTGATCCGGGGACCTAGAGATCGGGATGAGGTGTTGTTGGTGGTGCACTGGTCCAGGGACCAAGAGATCGGGATGTGGTGTTGTAGATGGTGCACTGATCCGGGGACCGAGAGATCGGGATGAGATCGGGATGAGGTGTTGTAGGTGGTGGACTGGTCCGGGGACCTAGAGATCGGGATGAGATCGGGATGAGGTGTTGTAGGTGGTGGACTGGTCCAGAGACCAAGAGATCGGGATGAGGTGTTGTTGGTGGTGCACTGGTCCAGGGACCAAGAGATCGGGATGTGGTGTTGTAGATGGTGCACTGATCCGGGGACCGAGAGATCGGGATGAGATCGGGATGAGGTGCTGTAGGTGGTGCACTGGTCCGGAGACCGAGAGATCGGAATGAGATCGGGATGAGGTGTTGTAGGTGGTGGACTGGTCCGGAGACCGAGAGATCGGGATGAGGTGTTGTTGGTGGTGCACTGGTCCGGAGACCTAGAGATCGGGATGAGGTGTTGTAGGTGGTGGACTGGTCCAGAGACCGAGAGATCGGGATGAGGTGCTGTAGGTGGTGGACTGGTCCAGAGACCAAGAGATCGGGATGAGGTGCTGTAGGTGGTGCACTGGTCCGGAGACCTAGAGATCGGGATGAGGTGTTGTAGGTGGTGGACTGGTCCAGAGACCGAGAGATCGGGATGAGGTGCTGTAGGTGGTGGACTGGTCCAGAGACCAAGAGATCGGGATGAGGTGTTGTTGGTGGTGCACTGGTCCAGGGACCAAGAGATCGGGATGTGGTGTTGTAGATGGTGCACTGATCCGGGGACCGAGAGATCGGGATGAGATCGGGATGAGGTGCTGTAGGTGGTGCACTGGTCCGGAGACCGAGAGATCGGAATGAGATCGGGATGAGGTGTTGTAGGTGGTGGACTGGTCCGGAGACCGAGAGATCGGGATGAGGTGTTGTTGGTGGTGCACTGGTCCGGGGACCTAGAGATCGGGATGTGATGCAGTGAAAAAGTGTCAACGATTCAACACTATGTGTATTGTTATCCCTGTTATATACACATGCTCTATTAACACCTGACGAATGATTAGGAATAAGTTTCTGGTTTAAGGCTATGATATCTGGTTTAATGCACTGAATTATCGATATATGCCTACACCTGTTACTTACCCTGTCGACACAACGAATTGTATATTATACTGATCAGTGTAGCACACACAGAGGCCACCACCGCAACATCATGGCACCGGACAAACTGGTAAACATTATCTAGTAATTACAAGTTGTACTACCTAACTTATAAGTGGCAAATATTCACACATAGGTTTACTTATTAAGCAATTTACGTTCGACGTAATGTTTTATATTTGAGGTGTCGGAAGGAGCAGAATTGGGATTCGGATATTCTCTAGATGGTGGCAAACATGTGATAAAGCGCCTGCTCTGGGGAGTTTTAATCGTAACTGAGTGAGTATATTTACCATGTAACATTTACTTCAGGTTGGTTTGAGTGCGTTGGGATGAATGCTGTTTTAAACAGTATTTCAATCATTCAAAGATGTGTCGGCGCATTGCTGGAAGTGTTGCACATGCCATACATTAACCTCTTCAGTCAAACCGACGAACATGGGCATTGTGTGAGAGTTACTCCATTGTATTCGGTCCCGCCACCTGCGCTGCCGGTGATCGGAGTGTCCTAAGTCCTAAGGTGATCGGAAGCTACTCAGATAACCCTTGTGCAGTGTTAAGGAATGGGAGTTAAGGTTAACCTCAGTAGTTATCTGTGACAATTTAGTTTTGGGATACGTGTGTTTTACGTATTTCCATCATGTCCATTGTTAACTTTGTAGCCATGACCCTAAATTCGTAAAATGTTTGGGAACAATTTCCACAATAATGACAGAAAAGAGAGACCCTTGTCCCGTGTTCCCCCCCTCCCCTCTCTCCTCTATCTGCTCCCCCCCCCCCCCCCCAACCCGTGTCAAAAAGCTCTTCGATATTTAAAAATAGTTAATAAAAAATGTACTATGAGACTTGCAGCTATTAGTACTTGTAATATATAATCTGGTTGAAGTGTTATGTATTTGGTTTTTGTTTGTATTGAGATTTGTTGAGAATAAGAGCACTATAACTTACCACTATAACACATCACACATCTCTAACTATTCCGTTTTAAACCAAGTGATTTACTTCTGGTGGAAGGATTTTCCTACCACTGGTTAAAAGAGTTTGTTATTGTTAATCAGACATGTTTGTGACATACATTATACACCAATACAGTGTGAAGGTGACCATGGCGGAGACGGCTGTTTAACTGAAGTATAAGTATAATATGCAGAGTGAGTCGTTGCGTAATATACACACTGACATTTCTTATTTTGAAATGATATTTAAAGGGTTTACTATACACATTGAAGATGTCGTAGCCAATGCACGTTATTACGTCATCTCAAACTGTTCTGTAAGTGTCGTGTCCTTGTATTATCGCTACTGAAAATATTTCAAAAATATAAAAAAGCGATCATCCGACTCTATACCATTATATATATTCTTACTCTAGACATATGCTACCACAGAATCTGGCAATGAACATCTATTTTGTTATGAAGTTAAGGATTATTATGAAAAGGAACGTATAAATAACGTCTATCTACTCATGTAAACTTAATGTACTAAAAGTGTGCACTTTTTACGTTCTGAATAAAGACTGATTGATATTTACTTAATGTTTAATATTTAGACAAACTACTTATAACTCGAATACCTTTGTACATCGATGTCGAAAAGGAGGACCTGAATAGTCAAGAATATTCGGTATATAGTCTGTATTTTATTGTTGTATGTTTCCAGAGTGTTCATCTACAGCTCATACACTATCCTGGCACACCTGTGTCTGGTGGAGGGGAAACTGCCGTTCAGGTCGTCGTCAGTTGTCCTGTCTACAGAAGTAGTAAAGGTTTGTTGTGTGCTTGTATGGCCTATTTTCTTATTTGCAATAGAAATCTCTTTCTTTGAGCAGAACAGGTATATTTATGGACATATTTGTGATTACACTGATGCATTGTATGTGTTGTAGATTGTCTTGTCTGTGGCAATGTTGTTACCGGAACTGCGACGAGGTGATATCACTGTACCATCAGTGGCCAACTGCCTGCCATTCTTGGTTCCAGCTGTGCTATACTGCATCAACAATAACCTCAGTGTTTACATGCAGGTGCATATGGACCCCACCACCTACCAGGTAATGCCGACTGACAGCAATGGGATCTTTGTTGTACTCAGGCATTGACATCAAATCTATTTCTCTGTCGGCAAGACGGCACAGTGGTTTTAGGCATGCCCAGAAACTGATTTTGGGTTCAAATCCCAGATTCGCTTTGATATGTCTTGGTTTGTCTGGCTACACCTGCCAGTAAGGCCCGGTCGGTGCCATCTACGACCTTCATCATAACTTTACATGATATTACTGAAATATTATTGATATGAGCGTTAACCCACAGATACTGACCCACTGTACCTACTATATATGCGCCTGGTATTAATGTGTCGACATCAGAGGTCCTCCCCCTCTTCATCCTCTGATGATGATTATGATGGTTGAATTTTAAGAAGAAGAGGTGAAAATATAAACTGAAGGGATAAAAAGTAATCAACCATGCTTGGTAGTGTGCTAAAACGAAACAAAGAAGGAATGGATATGAAATAGTCCTTGCATTCGATGCAGGTATTGTGTCTGTGTTGTCCACAGTATTTTGGCGACGGTTTTCAGTCGTGCAACGGTTTGATAGCGTTTGTAATTTGGGGGTAAATTTTCAAATTTTCAAATGGATACTTTCTTTTGCCCGACAATATATGTGTAGTGCATTACATGTTTGCCATTTTGGTGTCATCATTGTTTTTCAGTTATCCATTTATATACTGTTACGCTCTTTGGGACCATTTTCATGCGATATTCGAGATTGAGTATTCCCTGGCTTTGATTTTTCATGTGTTTCATAGATCTTGGGCAACATGAAAGTGGCCACAACTGCAGTTCTGTACAGGATCGTCATTCAACGGTTAGTTAAATAGGATTCAGTGTTATGTTATTATTCTTTCCTAAATTCCTTATTTCTGGTTACAGACTTCAGCTTTTCATTCTCACGTGTAAACTCAAATACTGTCTGAATAGCTGTATTGAAATTTATACAATGAGTATGCCTCTTTCCATGAAAAATCTCACATTATAGGAGTTCTTCTTTTCCTCTGTTCTTTCACAGATTAAATACATATGCAAATGAGGGATTTCAGAGATCCTCGCACAGTTAAGCTGCTAGTATGTACCCTCATCATCAGCTCATGGCCCCCGAAGCTCAGAGAGCGATTAAGACTTCTTTCAGGAGGCACTACCTATTCGAGCCCGTCAAGAACATACCACACGATATGGAGACTCTCTGACACCGGAGCATTCTACATTACATGAGGTGTCAGAAGTCTGTGCTCCCAGTGATGAACAGGGACGCACTCCTGATCTGCACCAGTAAATCAGGTGGTAACCAAACACAAGGCATCGAGAACAATAGGAGTACTTGCGATGTAAGTGAGGCATTTATAAAGGAGAGGTCACCATATGTATAATGCTTTCCCTACATCTTGCCAATAACATGGCTGCCAAAAAGAAAATTCAGTGTAGATATTATGAATGAACGTCTTGGCCTTTTGGAAAGGACTAGGTCAGGTCTATTTCCAGGATTGTACAATGGCTTATTCCAAAAAGTTCCATGACGCCCTGGACATGTTCAGGGTCGTATAATGGGTGGACCTCGGGGTCAAGGCCACAGGTATGGTCAAGGTGGTAAAAGAATCAGCGTATAAAAGCTGTGTAACCTTGGCGCGCTTAAAATTGCAATGGAATTCCTTGTTTTAGAAACAAACAAACAGACAAGACATGAAGACGATTCCCGCTGGAATATAGGCCTTCTGCTCGGAAACCCTTGTAAATGAAGTAATCGCTCAGGGAGGTCATTACAATGGTATCAGGCTAACTGCCCCCGGACAACTGCCCCCCAGCCATTGTGCCCCCCGGAGAGCTGCCCCACGGGTTAATAGCCCCCCGGACAACTGCCCTCCACCCGCAACCCTCTCCCCATCATAACAAAACACACACACTAAATGTTATGATTGTTATTTTTATTTATAGCACTATATAATACCACTATACATAATCTTTAGATTCAATACGAGTATCAATTCATTTAAAAGGACCGATTGTGGGATATGACTCTTAAAAATTCCAAAATGTGCATGGGGTCATATACCTCAACAACGCGTGCAAGTCTGTTGGCACTGTCACGGTAGGTTTATCATTTGAGGGGCGGCTCCTGGCCAGTCACTATTTGGGTCATCTGTACTTCATGCAGTGCCTGTTCTTTTTGCAAGACTCCAATAAATGTCCAGATGTTGGGATGGCTAGCCTGTATGCTGGACTGCAGGTGTCGATGAAAGCCTTCAACAGCATTGTTTGTCCTTGGTATGTCTGACTCAATTCTGCCGTAAACATTCCAAAGGTCTACTCCAAAGGTCTCTATAGCGAGGGGGGCGTCTACCTCGGGCGGCCAATGTATGTATCTTCGAAGTAGTCGACTACTGGCTGGAGGAAGGTTCTGTTCAAGGATCTCAAAGGCATCGATGTCATCAGGCTGAGGGACAAAAGCAAGGCCTGCCAACATGCGACATGAGATGGAGAGCTTTAAATCTTGGGAGTACTGTTCCTGAAGTCCGGCAGCTTGAACCCTACGATAGATGTTCTGAGACATGTGGTAGAAGTAGCCCTTCACTTCTACTGCAGGAAATAATTCTCGAATAGCAGTAATGGCTGCTTGTTCGAAGTCCACAATCAAATACTCTGGATTTAGGGATGATAGCTGTGTGAAACACTGCTCATAAGTTGACTGTCTCTTGTTAGGACGAAGGCCATATACTCCGGGAAGAACACGGTCATTAGACAGAGCATGTATTGTGTACAGTTGATAACTTAAATTCAAGTTGAAATTTGCATTTTTCAGTTGTTCCTACTTGATACCAGTTTTATTTGATGTTGTATTATCGTCATTAGAAGCTTTTTTCCAGCTTTGGAAACAGTGTGAAGTTCGAACCATGAGATAGTATCGTTTTGATGTTTGTGTCGGTTTTACGAACAATTTTGCAATTGGAGATGCACCGTTGACAGGTAACGCGTAATTGTAACATACGTAAATACGTCATCCATACACTTCTTATAATTCCACATTAGTATTATTGCATTATACTAAATGTCCACTTTGGCAAAAAAAAAAGAGAAAAAAATGACGTAAGTTCTAAAGAGTTGAAGAACGGGGAAGAAATCGCCTCATTTACATAATGCACTGGTCACAGAGACATATGTTGAAAGGTTGCTTGTTCCTGCAGCCCGCTGACCAATGTGCAATGGATGTCTCTTGGTGTCCTCAGCATTGCTGGCATACTAGACAGGTAAGGTAACAATAGAATTTGCCACAGATAATAAAACTAAACTTAGTGGGAAGTGCCCGTATATGATATTTGACTGGGTGAAAATGAGAAATAGTTGGCTTGAATAATTATGGAATTCTTTCTATAGCTACCGTGTAATTTCACTTTAAGTTCTCATTTCAAGCTGGTATTGTGATGATCACGCTCTGTCTGCCCAGCTATGGTGGTATGCAGGCCCGTGGGTCGACGTGGTCCGGAGAGATGCGCCTGACTGTGGCAGGTCTGATTATGATGTTCATTTATTGTTGTATATCAGGCTTAGCAGGCGTCTACACCGAATACATATTAAAGAGACACTATCAGGTAGGAAGATGACCCAATTCGCTTGATTGTCACATCTTAAGACATCTTCTGTCACCTATGATAGAAGATCTGTCCTGTTAATATGTCCTTTGAAATGACTGAACTACTTCATACAAAGTATTTCAATGTTCTTGTAATTAAAGTTGACAAAAGTCGACTCTTGTTCATTATTATTCAAAGTGGTACGTTTCCAATTCTTGAAATTCCAAGATGTATAAGTTGAAATTTCGAGACATATGTTAAAATTTCAAGAAACGTAAATTGAAATGTCAACAGAGTTGGTGCACTCAACAACGTACAATAAGTTGGTATCTTTCCGTAACTATAATGAACACCTTGCATCAGTTATATTTTGATAAATCGCTAATATGTAACGAAACTGCAGTGCTATGCAAATGTGCAGCATAAATATTATTATTCGTGCGCTTCCCAGACATCCCTGAATGTCCAGAACACCTTGCTGTATACATTCGGTATTGTCCTCAACGGTGGAATGTGGACCGTGCAGGAAGCATGGGGCGGCAAGGAAGAAGGTATTGTAATCTCAGAGAAAAACAGCCATTAAATTCTCCTGAACGGGTGGAATAAGGTGGAATAAACATTAGGATAGGTTACCAATAAGAATATTATCTGACCTCACACATAAACGTCGTTTTCTGATTGGCTGAACGCTCTTCTGATATTTTCAATGCACCTGCTTACAAGCAAGTAATATTTTATATTTTCGCCACTAGGAACTGCGAACTCATTTGGTTCTTCGTGGTAGTAATACTTCATCTCGAATAACATTGAATCACGTATCATGCTCGGGAATTAACGACGTTGTACGAATGTATTTCGATGCAAGGGAGGTAACTCTATATTTGTTTTTCTTGCCTGCAAAATCTAGCGGTGGCTACGAAAGGTTTTGTACTGACGTTTCAGTCGATTCAAAATGAACAATGAGGTGTTGTGTAAAATGAATAAGTTGTTCACTGGTCCCTTGGGGCCCATGGGTTGATGTACCCTCGATGTTTATGTTCCACTTGTCCATCAGTTTCTATTAGTTTGAAGCCTTCGGGCACATAAACAAACGTCGAGGGTACATCAACCTATGTTCCCCAAGTGACCAGTGAATAAGTTATAAAGTACCTTGTCACCCACAAGGGCCACACACGTGCTTTATCGACTTGCAGTTGGAATGCAGTGTTTCCTCACATAATGAACGCATTTGAATGACAATGTACGCGGGTTTGATCCCATGCATACATCCTCCAAATAAAAAAACCCCAGGTATATGAAATATCAGTGTCATTGAAAAATGACTGGCAGAGTTTGGCAGTGACAATTTCTGATCAGAAACATAAAGCCCAAGCACATCCGAAGCAAATGGCGTTTAGAACGTAGAATCACGTGTTGTCTCGGACAATGTTTTAAGACAGGTTCATGACTTCCACGTCGTCCCAGTCAAGTAGCATGAAAGACTTAGTGTTGGGTCTGTTATGACGTGGATTATCCTTGTTCTATCATCACCACCACACAATAGCTGTTCGTAATAATTTGTTTTTCCTTGTAGTGCTTATGCATGTATGGGGTGATTTATGAAGGTTTATGCCTAATATTTGGAGCAGACATCTCACATCAAAGAACAATGTAAGAAAATGCCTTTTGTTACGAGAAATTGTGTTCTGATACAGTGCAGAATGTATTCGTATAACTCTTATAACCAACAGGCGGATAATATAAGCTTCAGTTTCTATTAGTTTGAAGTGTTGAAGAGTCTTTGGCGTTTGTTTCAAGGAAGAAGAACTTGATGGAATATTGTCGCCATTGGTTGTAACGATACACACTTGTGCATGGTAGTATACTCGGAATAATACAATGGCAGATATCTTGACTTTTAATTAGTAGAGGCTACACACATAAAAGGTGAATTAGATGTATAATCTGACCATTCTGATGAGTACCTCTGTACAATGAGACGGTATCTGTGGTCTGATTGGTGGAAAGACAATGCGTTTGAAGACAATGAAGTGGATTCTGCGACACTCCAACCATTCCCTGCTGCCAGGTACATGGGACATTAGTGTCTCCTTGGTAATCTTTATGTAAGACGATAGATATTTTTACATTGAACCCCGGACAAGTCGAAGTATTGCTTTCTGTAACATCGACACAACAATGTTTGGATGTATGTGTGTTCCTATTTAAGGCGACATTAGACATTGTCTTCCTTATATATAATTCACTAGTACGCATCTTAATACAGTAAACCGAAGTGGCTATATAACATGGCTGGGTATGTTAATGTATCTAAACAATAATATTCGATCAGAATAGTGGGTATCAAGTGATTGTATCAACAATATATTCATAGTTATATTTAGATTGTAGACACCACGACGTGTTTGCATGATTCAAAGCCAGCTGGCAAACTGTGATTATGTCTTTTCCTTGTGGTACCTGCGTCGTACTGGTATCCCAGGGCTGGTGCAATGTTACAGAATTGCTTGAATAATTAAAAAAATTTAAAAAACCCACATTTATTATCCCTTTCTTTTCCTTTACAGGTGGACGTGTGGATTTGTTCGAAGGTTTCACATTCAAGACGTGGGCAGTAGTCATGTCCTCGGTAAGAGTGATGCAATGTCGTTGATAGTAACGGTCGAACCTCCTTGCTGTGAGTTTGGTATTAAATGTGTTCAGTATTTGTAACGTACAACTTTATAGACATAGTAATAAGGGCGTATCTTTTCCCAGGCCTTCAACGGGCTGATAATGTCTGTCATCATGAAGCATGACAGTAACATCACACGCCTCTTCATCATCTCCTGTGCCATGTTGGTGACGACCCTGCTTTCCGTCGCCATCTTCCAGTTGACCCTCAACATGTATTTTGTCCTTGCGTTTATCTTGATCATAGTGGCCCTGTACATGTACCACAGATGTTAGTGAGTTTAGTCTTACGTTGCACTTGCACTCAGCAATTTTCCAGCTATATGGCTGCGGTCTGACAACACAATCCGACCCCCGTTAGTCGTCTCTTACTACAGGAATGAGTATTGAAGATCAATTTATGATCTTCATGAAACGTGTCACAGGGGACGTCTTTTTACCCGAAGGAGCTGAGTTCGAATAATCCTTGTATACAGTTTTAAAATGTAATAAAAAGGTAAACACGACTAAATATCGAGGGCTCTCACAGGAGATCCAGTGTCTTCGTTTCTGTGATTTCACCGACATTGGAAGACTTTTCAATGACGACAGCAGATGGTGTGTGCTATCGTGCAGCTGGGTAGGATCTGATTATCACTTGACCACTGACCTTCCGAATACCATTTTGTGGGGTCTCTCTAATCAACATTACCCATTCATGCTAAACCAACAGCTATTGTCTTTTGTTACACATAACTTGTCGCCACTTTTATCGGTGTGTGGAACTACCGTACCTTACATATTTATGATGTAAAATGAATATGCATATCAACACCAGATAACAGTAATATAAATAATTTATTTACCCTCCCGAGGCAGAAGAGTTGGGAAACAACACAAACAATTACAACTTGGTTATGAATCCACATCAGTGTCAGGTAATGCTAAATATTCATTTCAATTCGGTCCTTAGTCATTTTGATCATGTCATACTTTAGTTTGTAGTTTGGTCTGCAGGATGACAGCTTGCACAACACAGGGTCCTATTCTGACAGTTTGTCCAGATAAACTTATTATACTCCTGATAACAGTAATGTACTAGCATTGTATACACCATTATGCATAGATGCACCAGGTAACAATAATATACATACAAACATACACCTACAGAATACATACACGAGTTATCAGTAACGTATATGCATATATCCACCAGATAACTGTAATGCATGTTCACATGTAATAATGATAATAATAATAATAGTCCATTTTCGTGCTCGAATCGCCAAAACCATCTAATTTTATTATTACCCCGGATACCCCAAGCTGCTAGTGAGGGACAAGAAAGGAAATACTCACACATGATCTTTCAAGGCGAGTTAATAAGACAGTTTACAGTATTCCACCGGGTACCCATTGTTCTGCAAGGTGTACAGGGGCAAATTTGAACAAACTCACTTGCATAAGGTGAAACCACATGTATATATCACGTGTACTTTGTTTTAGGACAGGACTGAAGTCCTACAACCTCTCAGGAGTCAGGCTGCTGACCACGGCCGCCCATCCAATGACTCGCCTCGCTCTATTTTTATCTAATTTCAAAATTAATGATTTGTGACCTAAACGCTATGCACAGGACCACACAGCACCACGAAACTACCAGGTAACAGTAATCTACATGAACGTGTACACCAGGTAACGGCACTGTACATACATACACCAGGTAACGGCACTGTACATACACCAGGTAACGGCACTGTACATACATACACCAGGTAACGGCACTGTACACACATACACCAGGAAACGGCACTGTACATACATACACCAGGAAACGGCACTGTACATACATACACCAGGTAACGGCACTGTACATACATACACCAGGTAACGGCACTGTACATACATACACCAGGTAAGGGCACTGTACATACACCAGGAAACGGCACTGTACATACATACACCAGGTAACGGCACTGTACATACATACACCAGGTAACGGCACTGTACATACATACACCAGGTAACGGCACTGTACATACATACACCAGGTAACGGCACTGTACATACATACACCAGGAAACGGCACTGTACATACATACACCAGGAAACGGCACTGTACATACATACACCAGGTAACGGCACTGTACATACATACACCAGGTAACGGCACTTCACATACATACACCAGGTAACGGCACTTCACATACATACACCAGGTAACGGCACTGTACATACATACACCAGGTAACGGCACTGTACATACATACACCAGGAAACGGCACTGTACATACATACACCAGGTAACGGCACTGTACATACATACACCAGGTAACGGCACTGTACATACATACACCAGGTAACGGCACTGTACATACATACACCTGGTAACGGCACTGTACATACATACACCAGGAAACGGCACTGTACATACATACACCAGGTAACGGCACTGTACATACATACACCAGGTAACGGCACTTCACATACATACACCAGGTAACGGCACTTCACATACATACACCAGGTAACGGCACTGTACATACATACACCAGGAAACGGCACTGTACATACATACACCAGGTAACGGCACTGTACATACATACACCAGGTAACGGCACTGTACATACATACACCAGGTAACGGCACTGTACATACATACACCAGGTAACGGCACTGTACATACATACACCAGGTAACGGAAACACACATGCATGCATAGACCTGGTTACAGTAATATAAATGAATACACACCAGGTAAAAGTGATGTACATGAACATATACACCACATAACGGATATACATGTATAACTTCTTTGAATGACACTTTACACGTTGGGGGGGGGGGGGGGGGGGGCGTGAGGGGGTGTACAATGTAGAACAAACTTTATAGATAACAACGTCAATGAGTGCCACGTTTCCATTACATCGCGGCGACTTTACTTAGACAATACCTATCTTCGGGCTCAGGGAACATAAACAAACATCGAGAGTACCTCAACCCATGGTCCTTTCATGACCAGTTAACAACTTATAATATACGTCAGGTAACAGCAATGTACATGCATGTGTTCCCTTATGTGTGAGATGTACTGGTTCATCTGTCTGATCAAATAATGAACTGTCGCCGCAAGACACCAAACTTGATAAGTTCTACGTTCAGTTTTGGAACGACAATAAAATAACTAACTCGCTTTCGACCCTTACTATCTGATAATATCCGTGAAAACAACAAAATAAAAAAAACCCCAAAATCATGTAGATATTTGAGTCAAAGGTAAAGTGTCAACTATTTCAAATTTCACCTCCTGAATGCGCATATTGTTCAGCTGCAAAACTTCGATGACTCCCCATGGGTGGTACTCTCTGTGTACGAAGGGGTAGCTGCTGGCGAGGTGATCACACGGTACCCACACAATTGCTTCTTCAGGGACGCCACGTTCATGTCTGTGGTCATACTTGTTAGTTTTACACACACTCAGATTGTAGTTCTGTTCAAGCACTTGCAGCGTTTTTAGGGGAGATGGTAACATCATCCCCATAAAGGGGCGCGTCGTCAAGGGAAACACATCATCTTTAGCGTACACAAACTGAGGGTATCTGGGATCGGAGTCCCAAACATGGCTATCGTTTTCTTGATGGAAACTAATATCAATAAAGGGCCATTTCCACGGAATTTCAGGATTAGTACTCTTGGATGTCCCCAGGTAAAACTTCCACCTCAGCCTGGCATTGATATCTAGGTAAAAAAAAGGTTCCAGTGATGATAAAATGGGGAATAGCTTGTTTTTATCCTTCTCGTTGATTAAGACGTCCATGTCGTCATCCCATGGTATGACGGAATGATGACGGTATGATCCGAGTAGAGATCCGCAGTAAAGCCAATATTTCACCCTTCCTTGTAACAACTGATTGAACACATTTAGGAGCAACCGAGCTGTCATTTTATCTTCTTCTGTCATACTTTGTTGAAACTTTGTCAACTTAGAATTTCGTAGCCTGTCTCCCGGTGGAGTAAGTTTCGCCAATATATTTTTGTTTACATGAATGAAATCATCCGTTTTCACAAATTCAGCTGGGATTTGGTCACGCATGTCATAAAAGTTCACATTCGGCACTGAACCTGATGCACATTGTCTGTATCTGGTCGTTCCACAAGGCAATGGATGCTCGGATGTCGCCAGGTTGTGACAATGTCGTAGAGCCAGTGTCAAAATCGCTAAAACCACTAATACTGCTACTCCACAAGGCACTCTTTTCACAAATACCTTATGCATCGCACCAAATAAAACTGTTCTTGCTGACAATGTGACTGTATCACTACATCTGAAAATTATTCGTGAGATGGCCTGACATTTTAAGCTTGGTTTAGCGTCCACGTCACGAAGATGACCTGTCTAAGTATCCCTATGGTCGAATATGCTACAGGAGGCTATAGCATTCAGCAAGGCCATCTCTGTCCGCTTTGCGCCACGTGAGTGCTCGTTCATATAATCGGCTTCTTTTAAAAAGAAATAACAAGTGAAAAGCTTAATGGTGGCCATTCACTTGATATATATGAAAGCATATTAAACAGAAACAGATTATATATACAGACACCGTGTCCATTGGCCACAGCATGCATAAACGTATACAAACAACATGATATATGTTTCTGTAAACCTTTTAAACATAGAGGCACATTTGCGGTAAATCAGTTCGCTACAGTTCTAGGGCATTGAGGAAGTGTAACGTGTATTTTGGACTATGTATACACTTTCGTAGTAAAATACTGATTCTTGTACTTTTTGTTGGGTTGAGTCCCATCCGGGATTCGAACCAACACCGCACATAGTCGCCAGGGTCATGCACCTAATCGCCAGCACACAAAGTCAGTCACCTAACCCACTCAGCCACACTGAGAAAATGCCACCGAAATTGTCTCAAATATCGTTCTTAATTTGGCAGTTGTTTCGAAGAATATTATAATACCATCAAATAAAGGCTAATACATTTATGAAATAATATAACATAATTGGTATTGCCATATGACAATAGGTGGGTACTTATCCCTATAATACAAAGTCAGACACAAAAATAACATATTTCTTTCAGTAACTAACCAGAGACCATATACCGATACATGGTCTCTGAACTAACCCTTACAAGCCCTATACTACATATACTGGACAAAAATAGTTAGGGATATATGTAAATTTTGAAATTATTAATAATGACCTTTTTATGTATTGCCGCACTGATAAAATATCAATCGAAATGTCACATCCCTAACTTATTTTGTCCAATATATGTTGAAATTACAAAACAAGTAAGGAATTTCATGTTTTTTGTTGTAGTGTTATGTGTTGATCCACCTGATTATTCTATGATGCTTTGCGCGTGGTGTGCGCCTCTGAGTGTGTGAGGACGTTTGTGTTTGTGTATTTGTGAGTGAGTAATTAGGCCTTAGTACTCCGAAGGTGAACGTTTATCTGATAACTTTTCCCTTTAAGGACTACTTTCCCCACGCACTTCCTTCTAAGAAGATTAATGTTTGTGGTTTAAAGCACGTACTTAAGCTCACATAACACGCTGGGTTTTTCACATTTATCCGCTCTTCCGAACGCCATGCATGTACAACCACCAACGGTGAGTGGTAGAAAGAATGTATGCGGACTGACCTGACCATTCTCACGATAGATCTAATATGAAAAAGGAAAGTGAAGCCCTCACTAGACGCTTATATATAAATAAATAGCTGAATCAAACACAAACTCGATAAAAAGACAGTTTTACTGAATCGGAAGTTTCATTAATCATTACTTCGTCGGTCTCAGTGAATTTTCTGACACAACTCGATGATGATGCAGATACCGTATGAAGACTTCCAAACTATGTATTGTGACAAAGAAACGAAATACGATTCAAAACAACGTCTTCGCCATTTTAGTTACATGATAATAACTGATTATAAATAACTGGGCATAAATAATTATGTAAAGGAGGTGAATTGGTTTTATCAATATACAACAAAGAAAAACATTTGTGAATAATGTATTCCGTTTTAAGATTTCAAACCCTCGTACAACAGTCGGAAATCATCTAACTTTTACGGGTATCGTATTATGTTTTAGGGGATTTCAGAGAGAAAATTTATCGAAGTATATTGTTCTGAATGATCCACAGTCGCAAGGTTTGAAAGACTTAAGTACAGTGTCTGTGTGATACTGGGGGAAGATTCCGTTTATCAATACACCTCTTGTGACGGGTTGAGACAGATACAGGGACGCGTTTCAACACTGAAAGAGCAAGAGGCTCGTATCGGGAGACAACTCTCGATATGGATGCAGCTTGTTGTTGTCGGTCTATTTTCGTTCGTTCACCGAGATGACAAGGACAGGCGGTCGGGGAGAAACAGGCCACACGTAACACGTATTTACAGCCACGATAAGTGATGCATATGTTCGTCCATTCTTAGATGATTCTACACAGCTTCCCACTGTTCTCCATTGTGCATGTATTCTCACCAATCAAAATGGCTGGACCCACATACTGGAGTGAAGACAAACTCACCCTTTCCCGGGAAGTGTTGGGGTGTTGATCCTTCTTGAAATGCCTGGAGAGCAAACCATCAAGCGAAAATATGATTGCCTCATGGGGCAAGGTTTGTACACATTTCTTGAAAAGCTGTTGATTTTTGTTTGCAGATTTGGTTGAATTGATACATTATGCCCATCAAAAGTGTATGAAAATGTAGCCACTTACTTCAGCCAGCTGTTGTACACTAGATTTTGCAAAACTTCCATACTGTTCTAAAGGTACTGTTTACACATGTATTTATGTCTTGTGAAACAAATTTGTAACATTGAAAAGATCATTGTCTTGAGTTCAGTAGTCGATGAAATTCAGAGAAAATTGACGAATTCTAAACAAAACTTAACACCTTAATGCAGCTGTTCAAATGCACGATATTTCCATATCATATAATCAGTAATCAGCGAGAATAGAAGACAGATGTAGATCACACCTGCTGAAAGATTTGATGCGTGGTCACCAGTGCAGTATGTTGTAACTATGACACTTGACATTGGCACATGTATTGTATGACATTCATTCATTGTATCCGTCTTTTCATAAACTTCTTTTCAATATCTGATAATAGAACCTACCACTGATCATGTTGATATTTTGTTTTACTATTTTTCAGAAAACCAAAAGGAGTTATCTCCCTGTGAATGGATTACCTCCCATTCAATCTGGCCACAGCAAACCTGGAACATGGACTCTATTATGGTGGTTTTTGCTGATTGCAGAGTGTGTAGTATAGTAATATTCAGCATGTTAAGCCATATTTTGCAATATATAAATTCCATTAAAAGTTTGCATCAACTTTTTATGTAATTATTACATGACTTGTTTTATGACCTACATTATGTTCCCCAGGAATAAAAAAATCTTCATTGGTACCTTTCTTCAGTGACAACTTTGTTAATTACAGAGTGTTCATCTACAGCTCATACACTATCCTGGCACACCTGTGTCTGGTGGAGGGGAAACTTCCGTTCAGGTCGTCGTCGGTTGTCCTGTCTACAGAAGTAGTAAAGGTTTGTTGTGTGCTTGTATGGCCTACTTTAGTATTTGTATTAGAAATTCTCTTTCTCTGAGCAGAACATGCATGTTTCTGGACAGATGTGTGATTCCATTGATGCATTGTATGTGTTGTAGATTGTCTTGTCTGTGGCAATGTTGTTACCGGAACTGCGACGAGGTGATATCACTGTACCATCAGTGGCCAACTGCCTGCCATTCTTGGTTCCAGCTGTGCTATACTGCATCAACAATAACCTCAGTGTTTACATGCAGGTGCATATGGACCCTACCACCTACCAGGTAATACTTGTTGTCACTTGGTCCAGTGCACAGCGCTTTCAAATACATCATTAATATTCACAAAAATTAGATCTTATTTTGGCTTCAGAAGTCATATGTGTGTGATGTTTCTTGATATCAGACCTGACTCTTGTTTATAAATGTTCTACCAATGCTTTTATTTCATTTCCAGATCCTTGGCAACATGAAGGTGATCACTACAGCAGTACTTTACAGGGTGATCATACAAAGGTGGGTACTGGGTAAAGCTGTAGAGTCTTTATATAATATACAGAATAAGCTTAAAGGTCACATGCAACGTAAAACACAACTTTGCAGATTCTGGTACCTTTCGGTATGCACTTACTGAAACAAACCATAAAAAATGCCAATTCAACCTATAAAGTGGAAAAAAACGCGATGAAAAAAAAGCCCGTGAAATCGGAGTTCAAACGTTTCACTAAATTCCCCCCAGCGCTGGGGGGAAAACTGGTTTCAACAGCTGTGATGCGCTGCGTCCATAACGCATGCGCAGTGAATAGGTTCGCGGAGCTTGAAACAGTATGCATGACCAGTGTCTGAGGTCGTGAGCAGTAGTCTAATCTTGGTTGTGTACATAAACAAGTAAATAATCTACTCGTTACGTAAAACAACTTGTTGATTGTGGTAAGCAGTCTCTGTCTCAGAGAAAGCTCAGTGTCTGGTTTATTCACACCTATATGTCTGCCTGCCTGCCTGTCTGCTAAAGACAACATGCAATACACAGCTTTAATCATTGACCACATGCAATTTGAACTTAACACCTATCAGACTATACGACATAAAGAAAATAAGTTGATTTATGACTCGTGCACCCGAGTCCCGTGTCTGCCACATTATGTAATTAGGCACGTGTGATACACATGACATGTTTTTATGTCTGTGGGTTGCAAACAAACTACATTCACTTTTTTCGGATGACTGGATCTGATGGAAACATGTGCAAACTCTTGTCAGTTTCAAGTCCTGCTTTGTACTTGGACGAATGACAGATTCCAGCCACGCAGTAGTTTACCATCTCTACTGACATGATTTTTTATTGGATCGAGCGCAAATTCAAAGAACATGTATTTTCTAAACCCAACATCTGTATAAACATTCTTCATGGATTACGACTTCTTTTCGTGTATATGATTTTGTTTGACAACAGTATATGAATCCATACTGAAACGACGCATCAAGTACACAAAAAGAAGTTGTTATCCATAAAGAATCTTACTTTCTTGGCTATACTTCTAAAATGCCCATCAAACAGATCATCTTTCTGTACACACAATCAGCCCTCAGCATATCAGCAAATGAAACAGCCAATCGGAAGCCGTCGTTACACTTGAGTGCATATCCATCCGCTATGACTGGGTTCGGTCTCCCGAGGGCTTCGTTTCGGGGGAAGTAAGCCCAAGTACAAATTATTGCACTTTTGAATCGCGATTGTACGCTTATAATTGTGTTTATTTGTTTTTTCAAAAGCAGCAATGTATATTATATGTCATGAATAAGTGATAAATGTGTTTTAATTATGTTTGATTTTTTGGTTGCATGTGACCTTTAAGGAACCTGAGCATGTTGAATGACAGACATCACTCTGTTATTATTCAATCTCCTGATTGCAGGCTGAAAGATCCTTTTCATCTTCTATATTTTTTATATGTGATAATATCAACTACAATCTTTGTGGACAATCATGGCAATTAATATTCCTCCTGCAACCACTGACCTGGTGCCAGCCACGTTGCCAAGTGTGTGATGTCAGAACATCCAACGTCACCAGGTATCCACCACCAAAAACAACAGACACACTGCCTGATGTTGCGTCATGTCTTGACGATCCAATCAGATGCCATGCACGGGGACATCCTCAGGAGTTCCATGTTATTACTAACCCTAACTGAGCTAACAGTATGATGGACTATTTAGAAATTCACCGACTGCATATGCAAGTGTAACTCACTAACTGTGCCTTCTCCAACTAAGGCAAGAACCTTGCATATCACTTCTCTGCATTTCACTCTTGCCATTCATCATTCATGAACTTCATTAAATTATGTAGGTTCCCTTTCTCACTAAGGTACTGTTGGAATTAGGAAAAAAAATGATTTTCCATGTTTATCTGAACAGTTTATGTAGTTGATATGTGAAAGCGTGAAATACCTGTTAAACTGATAACAACCTAAATACAGTTCCAGTGGTAAGGAGATAGGAAACGTGGAAAATGGACATCACTGAAGAGAGATTAGTGCAGAAATTAGAAATGTAAACTTTTTATATATATATATATAATAAGAAACAGGTAGAATAGTGTCGGCTAAAAAACAAAACCAGAATGGTTGTGAAGGAGACAATGGTTGCGGTTGGGCTGGGGGTTAGTGAGCACATGAGTGAGTCGATGGTCATTGGTGTACCAAGCTGAGTGTTTTAACTGCTATCTTTAGTCTGATCTAATGTTTTCAGCAGCTATTTGTATTTTTTTTTAAGTTTTGCTCTATTTTACGAGCTTAACATGCTTTTCTGGATATCCTCTCATGCATCCCTCTGAATGCTCAGTTAGGCCGTAGTGAGTTATTTCGACGTATTTTATTTGCAGTTGTGTAAATTTGAGGGATACAGAGTAACAGCCTAAAAACAGGTCTTTTTTTCTATTTCGGACATTACTTTAGCAGTGTTCTCTTTCCCTATTTATTGGCTCTATATCTAGGGATCCCGACGCTACAATTGAGGAGAGGCCAATTATTCTTACAAAAACAACTCCAAGTTTTAATACAACAATAATCGCTTTATTCAAACAAGAATGTAACATCTGTATAACATTCAATACAGTGTTCTCAAAACTCAGTGTCTTCACACCAAAAACACATCTATAGTTGTTAGATAGAAAATCTGACAAGAATGTTTCATGAAATTTTAACAGGTTTCCATAATAAAACACTGAATTGCTCACGGCTCAACAATGCCTCCGCACACCACTGGCAACTCTCCACCGAGAAACGCCTACGAGTTGGGAAACACCATAGTTGGGAAACACCATTGTGACGTCATATACAACACCAACATCACAATCTTTTCCAATACAGAGGCATACCCACTGAACGCTGATCTGGTGTTTTGTAGCACTTGTCATGGTCTGTTTGCTAAGCTAGTTAGTGAACCTTATTGCAACATTAAAATATTGTATTTTTTTTGTCATGGAAATCTTATCCTCAGTGCAAGCTTTGTAGATTTTCACTTTGGAATATGCACCATCTCTCACACTGCAGGAAAGTTGCCTATATACATGATCAGATTTCTATGGAACGTCATTAATTGGATCCCTGCTGGTCGACTCTGTGTGTACATAATACAGGTTGGATAAACTTTTGCAGAGCTACAGATAACTTTTTGGGCCATGAGTTATGTACTCACTTAGGTATCTTAATTTTCCTTTGAGTTACTAAATGAATTGTACCCACCTCACTCAAACCCAACAGGCTACTTTGCCAATTTAAAAGAATTGTGAAACTTAGATAAAGTTTAAGTGTTATTTTGTGTGTTTGTTGTTTATATTTGACTGTAATATGAGAAACAATAAAAAAGATGGCAAGTTGCCAAGTTCCTGTGCTGACATGGAACCTACCTACATACATACCTACATACCAATTTTTTATCTATCCACTGGTGCGCAAGTTGTGGTTTGACATTTTTGTGTGTATGCATGTAAAATCAAATGTATTGAGTATTTCGAAACCTTCAAGTGTACTCTGACGCAATGGTCTTAATAGAAATTGAATTGTTACATAAATGTTTGCATAATTTAGACAGATATGCAGCTTATCTGTTGCTCTGCTTATGGAGCATTACAGCTAACCTGACATTTGTTTAGAGAAAATTCTGAACAGATTTTTGCTGTAGTGGCCCTTGTTGGAGGTAGTGATGTTTGACTGCATATGTGGTTTGTTTCCCCAGGAGACTGACCTTCATCCAGTGGGCGTCATTGGTTGTGCTGGGTACAGCAGGCATGTGTGACAGGTAATACAGTTTTCTAATCATACATGTGTGACAGGTAATACCATCTTCTAGTGATACACACACAAGAGTTCTCAAGCTGGTGTTAGTAAATGTTTTTCACATGAATTACTAGGGTTGTACACTAGACTGTCACTCTCTTTTGCCAGCTATGGAGGTATACAGGCCAAGGGTTTGGCATCATCTGGAGAGATACACCTTACCGCGGCAGGTCTGATCATGATGTTCTCATACTGTTGTGTATCAGGCTTTGCAGGTGTCTACACGGAATACATTTTAAAAAGACACTATCAGGTAATTTATATGGAAATATTTTTACCTTGTTGACATAACTACTTCGGTTTTAACCTTGGTCTCCATACTGAACATGCTGAAGCAAGCTTTGTGTAGGTTTGCACAAGAAACATCTGTCATATTTACCATCATATTTATGTTTGGAGCTACCTTACCTCAAGGGACGTTGCTCCTGCCTGATTTGAAATGGACACATATTAGACACAGCTGTACTGGATTCGCATTGACTAGGCATTCATATTTACTCATGGATTTTATCAATTTTTGAGATGATTATGAAATTCTTGTAACCATGGTAATCAACTTTGTACAGGAACAAATCTTTACCATTTTAATTGTATTTTATTAAAGCAATCCTAATGCCATATCATTAACTTTGAGAGTGCGTTACCAAAGGCACACAAGGTTACATTTTTGCTCTTTCCCAGACATCTCTCCATGTTCAGAACACTCTCTTGTACACATTCGGTATTGTCCTCAACGGTGGAGTGTGGGCTTTGCAGGAGGCAGGAAGCAGCAAGACAGGAGGTAAATCACCCATGAAACCGTGTAGCTGCTTGTTAGTGTAGGTTGTATACATTGCCAGTGAATCAAGACTTAGCCTGGTTCCCAAGATTCAAAACTCCAGAAAGTAACATTGCACAAATGACAGTGTTTGACATCTGGCTTGAAATACGTCTTACATATCAGGCACTACAAGGTTCTAGCAAGGAGGCGTTTCCATGTGACATCTGTGTGTAGTTAGTCTCATGTGACATCTGTGTGGAGTGACAGCCTCTTATGATATCTGTATGTACATACAGAGATATTTCACATCTGTACGTAGTTAGTCTTATTTGACATATGCAAGTATACACAGCTTCATTTCACATCTGTAACTTAGTGTAAGTATAGCCAGCCTCATTTTCAAAGATAACCATAGATAAGACACTTGGCATAGTCATGTACTCTAGACAAGTGAGGTGATATGTACATACCAATGAGATACAGATGATAAATCTCTCTTGACACATGATCAAACAGGTCTCTGTATCAAATTTATAAGATTTTCATATGATTTCCTTGTGACGAAGCAGGCTGTTGATCTCATGCACTAATCTTCTTGTGTTGATTGACTCAAGGAGTTTTCTCTTGTGCCAATTACTGATGTTGGAAGTCAGGATTTGAGTGTGTTGCCAGTTGATAGAGTGATCTGGAATTTTGACAATTTTGCGTATTAAAACTTCAGTTGAAAAATCAAATCTCAAATCTATCCTCTTAGAATACATTGCACCTGGTGCATCACCAAGAAGTCATAGACTCCCAAACCGAACATACCCTTGTCCTGTCCTTATCGTGAAAAGTACCATTGTTGTCTCTCTTTCTTCTCACCTCATTGTTGGTACATAATTAATTATATCTCCTTCTTCTCTTGTGCTTGTATATACTTATTTACATATTTGGCTTCCTGTATGCCAGTATAAATACCTAACTGTACTGTTCACTATTTCGTTATCCACCTGATGAAGTGGCAAGAACTACAACATATGTCATATTTGGGATTTCACTTTCTCAATAAAGTACAAATTCTAGTACTTTTTTTGGTTGAGTCCCATCCGGGATTCAAACCTGCACCCTCAGAGTCAGGCACCTAATCACCAGCACACAAAGTCAACCGCCTAACCTGCTCAGCCACAGCGACTTCCACAAAATGAAAGTCGGACAACTGGTAGTCTAGACTGCGTACTTTGTGTACCCCTCTGATAAGTGTGAATTGGCACGGCTCCCATGGCCGAAAGCTATGATTACACGATGCCATTTAGAAAGTTGTCAAATGCAACATATGTCATATTTGGGATTTCACTCTCTCTGTAAAGTACAAATTCTAGTACTTTTTTGGTTGAGTCCCATCCGGGATTTGAACCTGCACCCTAGAATTTGTACAAGAATTTGTACATAAGATGTGTCTTGAATTTCTGCAAACTGTTATTGAGCCACATCCTTGATATCTCCAGGGTGTACATTCCGATAAGTCTCCACTATACCCAGCACACATCTACGGGTCAGCCCGATAATTTTATTACCTCCCTTTGCTGGCTCTGCATTCTCACAGTAGTCAATCAGCTAGGCCGGCATTATAACTGAGCTTGCTAGTGTCAACAAAGGTAGCAGTTGCAATTGCGAAGGTTTTTAGGGAAATCACACAGACAAAATGACGGGTCCGAAACTTTAAAACAACATATGTAGAACACCTTCTACCTCTTACAGAGAACCTGTGCATGGTTTGTGTTGCGAAGTTTAATTGGTTAGATAATTTAAAAAGATGAAAGTGAGTTGTGAAACAGTGCAACACAGGGACTAGATCTCCTACTGTCCACCTGTAACCAGCACCATCATCTGTACACTTTGTTATTTTTGCAGGTGAGAGCTCAGGTGTATTTGATGGATTCACAGTGTACACCTGGGTGATCGTGGTCACACAGGTATGGACATGCTCTTCAGGTCATACAATTATGATGTCAGAATCTACAGTATTTTTGAGTCATTAGTACATGAAATGTATTCATTTCTGATCCATGTATTATTATTAGTGGCCATTGCATGTGTGTTATTGTATTATTGAAGTAACACATCAACATTGTTGACTTGTAATAAGTTGTGACTTGTGAAGGTCTGGGTTAGATTGTTGGCCTTCAGTAAGTCATGCTTGTTGTAAGAGGCCACTAACAGGATGGTCAGGCTTGCCCGCTTGGTTGACAAGTCATCATGTGCCAGTTGCAGAGACTGATGCTTATACTGTTGGTCATTGGATTGTGACACACGTTATATTTGGCATTACACTTTCTTAACAAAGTGCAAGTTCTAGTATTTTTTTAGATGAGTCCAATAAAACTCTGCTGTCTAGAATATTAGGTACATGTGTGTGATGATGATAGGTACATTATATACCTGAGTTAGATAAGTACAGTATGTATCTAAAGCACATAAAGAACATTCAGATTTGTATTGCTTGTTATTGTTTCTTTCAGGCCTTCAACGGGCTGATAATGTCAGCCATCATGAAGCATAGCAGTAACATCACACGCCTCTTCATCATCTCCTGTGCCATGTTGGTGACAACCCTGCTGTCTGTTGCCATCTTCCACCTGGCCCTGAACATGTATTATGTCCTTGCATTTATCTTGGTTGTAATCGCTCTGTACATGTATCATAGATAAGGTTGTTACCATCTGTTTGTTCAGGCATTCCTGAATGGGAATGAGTTAACAAGTGATGACCTGAAAGGTTGTTCAATGTTTGATTGTCATGGTTAGATATACTGGAGTCATTACCCAGTTTTAGCTGAAACTAGCTTGTGTTGAAGCTTCTTGTTTACAGATCGTTGATGTTTTCAAAATCATGTTAGCATGATATAAACAAATTTGTAAGTCTTCAGCCTGGATCTATGTTACCTGCAGATTTAATTGTGCTGGTACTGAATTTGAAGCAGGACATGTATTATGAGTCAAGGAAAACTGCTAAGTGTTTTTCCTTTTTTAGCCCCTGAGACTTACATTCCAGCATTAAGTTTATTTCTGTCGTTTAGTTTGCCCAAAATGTAGTGCTTTACTGATACTTTGAAACGGTTTCATCTTATTGCAAATACACTTACGATGAGACAACTTTTCTGTCAATATTGGCTTTACTGATGATGCAGTGATACATCAGAGGTGCTGATAGCGACTTTATTCCTCACTTATTGACCTGTCAGAGTCAATTAATTTCCAAATGAATTGTAGAATTGTCTTTTAACTGTGGATGACGACCATTTTTCACCGCAGTCAGGTGAAACCAGAAATTGTTTTGAGACTGGAAATCCTGACCACATGATACTAAAGCAGCTGAGTAAATAATTTGCAAATCATTATTACCCTGGCATGTAACCGTTACATTTTGCAAATCCATTTACGTAACAGTGATATGTCCATAGATATGTGTAGTAATGGAACTAGGTGAAATAGTCTGAGATAGCCTAACAAGGAGTCATCAAGAAAACACTCAGGTTACAATATGTTATTGTTTATCTAACATTGATTGGTTAGGATGCTGCTCTTGTACACACCCTTAGTGTGGATATGTTATTTAATCTTCCATAACACAATTTAACTCCGATCTTCATGGAGTTTCAAATGACAACACTAAGTCATTGAGATTTTATTAAAAGTGCCAAAGTATTCAAAGATTTTTAGACTGTTTTATGTGAGGGTACTAAATATCAATTGTTGAATTATACATGTGTTTTGAAATTGAAGTGTGGAACTTTATGATGCTGTGTGTGCTGGTGCTAAAATGATAATTGTTATATATGGAGATGGTCTGAAAGTAATCAGGTCTGTACCCAAAAATAACACTTTTATGAGGAACAATGAGACATGTCATAATGATGAGACATGACATGAGATTTAAATGCAATCAACCTAGTCATGTCTGAAACATGGTTAACAGGTGCTATTGTATTACCAGCATGCTATTGTTTAAGGGGACAGTTTGCAACCAAAAACAGTCGATGATATGATACTAAGATGATATTTCAGCATAGACTTAAGGTCACAAATTGCTAAAATCACGGAGTGGCGTACCCACAAAGCCTGTCCCTATGTCTGTGTGTAGTCAGCCTGCGTGAATAGTACATCTCTTCCATTCACTCTGCACCAACGGTCACGTGCCCTACCAGCATTATAGCACTGACTGTCCAATTTATGTACCAGTGATCTAGGTGTGTGTGACACCATTTCATGTTATGTGATATCAAACAATGGCAGTGTGATGTTAGACTCATATATATATATTTATATACACCAATAGACAGATGACTGTGGTGTCTATGGAGACAATTGACTAATGGCACCCCTCATTATAAATAGTGAGTCAATACTTCAGACTTTACTACTCTTGAATTTGGATGCACAGGGGTTAAGAAAAAAATGCTGTAATCCATAACACAGGTGAGGTACCTGGTTGGTGGATTGAAATTTACTGTTGAGAATTTGTTACTTACATGTGTGTTTCTTGTCAGATCTGTGAGAAAATATAAAATATAATGGGATATTTTTGTAACATATTTAGTCATTTTCATACATGTATTAATAAGTATTACTGACATTTCTGACATTTCTTATTTTTTTCAGTGTCACTAATGTTTTCTATATATGACATTAAAGTCACCAGTGCCAGTAATTGGATGTGTTGTGTATTTCTTTATTAAAGGAAGAGAGGAAATATCAGCCTTCTACTTAACCAGAATATTTAGTCTGGTCGTCGTCTGTAGTATTTAAACGAAGTCCAAACAAATTACCACTGGTAATTCCCCCGTTTTCTTTGAGAACTGTAGACAGCACGCTTTTCATCTGCACTTGAACCCATGGTCCTCTGTGTGAACAGTAGACAAGTACCCTTATCTACACTGGAACCCACGGTCTTATGTGTGAACTGTAGACAGAGTACCCTTGATCTGCAGTGGGAAATCCCCGGTCCTCTCTGAACTGTGGACAGAAAGCCTTTGATTTGCACTGAGAACCCCAGGTCCTCTGTGTGAATCGTGGACCGAGCACCCTTGACCTGTACTGGAATCCCCTGTCCTGTGTGTGATTGTTACTGAGTTTGTTGAGTTGGGTTTTACGTCACACCGGCATTATTCCAGCAATATAGTGACGGGATCAAGTTTCTATCCATTACCATTGTGAGTGCATGGTCCAAAAGAGCATAAAAACACATTTTCATTTCACCACAATTTAAAAGCAGATGTCACAGCATCGAATACAAAAGCAAGCAGTTGGTTATTCTCCCAATGTAGCTACAATTTGTGACATAGGTCAACTTCCTTCAGGAAATTTACGATCAGGGCCTACTTGCATGCGCACAAAGCGAACTTAAGCCTATATTGGAGAATGAGAGTTACAATCATTTTGGCACTAAGATCGCTTTGTGCGAGTGGGCCTAGGTGCCAGCTCACACGTGAAAAAGATCTTTCAGATTTCTCGCAACATAATGGGACTTCTTTCCAGTTGAAACGCCCACACAGTCCATCACCCTCCGTTTTCAACAGAAAGTCATGAGTGAAACGGCTGTGACCAATGCGACATTGTCGTAAAACTACTTCTTCACGTCTTGATTGACAACCCAAGAAGGTATAATCAATTGTTGGCTTCAGTTCATGAAGTTTATTTCTTCCTACCTAGGTGTCCCACGTCGTTGGCATGACGTCACGAATGTAACTTTTGTTAGTGGGTTTGAAGTCATTGTACGGGATCAGTAGTGGAGATTAGGACTTGTCAAGAGCTGCTTTGGCTGTGGCATCGGGATTTGTGTTACCTGCTATGCCAACGTGACTCGGCAGCCAGCAGTGGACGATGTCACATTGGTCAGTAGAAAGATCAATGTAAAGTTCTAAAATGTCCAGGATGATAGGATGACTTGAAGTAATATTTGGAAGTGCTTGAAGGCAGGATAGTGAATCTAAACACGATGAAAGTTTTAGAGTGGGTCTGCCGTTTTATATAGGTCAAAGCTGTAAAGATAGCTTTGGCCTCGGCGATGAAGATGGAACTGTTGTCGGATTCTAGATAAGACAGTCTTGGATCCAATGACTGTAGCACTGGCAACCTGACCATCATCCTTGGATCACTGGAGCCCCCGGCCCCCTTGTGAACTGTAGACAGTGCCCTTGATCAACACTGGAACCCCGGTCCTCCGTGTGAACTGTAGGCAGTACGGCCTTGATCTACATGCTTACATGTTGTAACGACTAGGAAGAAACCTTATCTCGTGTTACCTGCTTGGAAAAAACATCATGAACAATGAATGATATTTGCCAATGGTACCACATTTTAGTATATTTCCATCTTGTTTCAGTCAAAAACCAAACAGATTTAGAGTGAACACTTCAAATAGATCTCTATTTGGACCAGTCGGCGTGTGTTTTCATTACAATAAACAAACAACATATTATTAGAATCGAAGAAGAGAAAGGAAACGGGCGTCTCTCATCCTTCAGACCAATGCAAACACAAGTTGTTGTTACGGTGTCTGACGTAGAATCCCCGGTCCTCTGTGCGAACAATACAGGGGCCTTTGGGTGCAAGATGATGTTGTCATTTCCCTCACTTGACCATAGGTTCCAGTGCAGATCAAGGGCGCACGGCCTACAGTTCACATGGAGGATCGGAGGTTCCAGTATAGATCAAGGACGTACTGCCTACAATTTACGCGAAGGACACTGGTGTCAGTAACTTCTTTGAGTGGCATTTTTGAAGTTGGGGAGTACAAGAAACTTTATGGATAACAATATGGCAATCTTGGCAATATGAAAATGGCAATCTGTCGAACACTTTCAGCGTTGGGGATGAAAGTTACGTACACAAACAACTCGCTTTCGGTGGGTGCTATGTGTTGGACGAACTGGAAGAAGCGTGAAGAAAAGAACTCAGTCATAAGTTGAAACTACTGGAATTGGGGAAGTCTGACATTTGCTGTTTGCCACAAGACAGAAGTTAACAAAACAAAAATCAACATTTGACATATATTTGTTAGCGTTTTCACAAAATCGTTCTGTTTATTGAGCCGGGTGCTGTTGTACCAAGCGACTTTTGGGCCATAACTACTTTCAGTTTATGTTAAGGTATGGGAGTTACGGTCACACTAGCGCTAATATCGCTTTGTACAACGAATTCCAGGAGCTCCTTTCACAAAGCGCTAAGGTGACCTTATTGCCATGTTAAAGAATGGGAATTAAAATTAAACTTTGTAAAGGCTGCTGCGTGGAAGGCCCCTGAGAGTAGTTTTCATAGGTTGATTCCTGATTCAGACAGAACTGGATTCCATATACCCCACAATGCTTCACTGGACAAAGCAAGCACTCTCTCCAGCCACTGTCCCGCCTCGGCAAATCCCAAGCTGCAGTAGGGGTTGTCTGTTTGCTGGGACAGCTCGTGCTGACCGAGCACATAATACTGACAAAAAGAGATGCACACTGCATGGTACAACATTGCCATATCATCGGTGTTCAGCGATCTGATGGACAGGTAACCGGACAGAATGTGACCCCCGATCTGTAGGGCTTCCTGGTCGGAGCAATTGCAGCTCGTCATAGCATCAGCTATCAGTCGACCTATCTCGAACACTCGGTAAGTATAACATATGTCATTGAAATCGATTATTCCAAATATCTTCTTTGAATCTAAAGAAGATGCAGAACTTCTGAAGTCAGCAGTGGGAGGATGAAGTATGATGTTGTAGTCTTGGAAATCCCCATGGATCACACCTGCAACAAGTACAATATGTTAATGTAAAACTGTTGTAATGCTGCAATAATAGCTTGATGTGTTCACATCAAACAGTATTACTTGTGATCAGCGTCACCGAGAGGCAATTTCAGCAGCTTGGGTGTGGGCTTTGATCAACATGCTATTCTGGCGTAAAATATGTGAAATGCTGGGCATCCTCGCTGATGTCATGGGCGGTGGGGTAGCCTAGTGGTTAAACCATTCGATCATCACGCCGAAGACCCGGGTTCGATTCCCCACATGGGTACAATGTGTGAAGAAAATTTCAGGTGTCCCTCCCTGACATTGCTGTAATATTGCTAAAAGCAGCGTAAAACCCAACTCATTCAGCCGTTGATAACATCCTGGTGCAAGTTGGAGATAAATCACTTTCTGTAAAACTGTATTTAGGAAATACTCTGTCCTGTCCGTCATCTTGATCGTTACTCATATTCAAAATGTATCCAACGGACACTTGGATGGAACATAGCCGTGCAAACAGCTAAGTATGGATGCCCTTAGTGTCCTATTATGAATTACAATTCAAACAAAAACAATATTTGTACTTTACCAGACGCTACAGTGGTCCATTTTCACTATGTCGAATGCTTCATTCATATATTTGCGCAGGAAAAGAACATTTTTAGGTTTGTATATGTTCAACGTAAGATGAACTCCATAACAATGCACTGCTGTTTTGTGATACTGGCTTATATAATCGTCATAATTTCTCGCATGTGAATATACACGTTCTATATTACCATGCTGAAGACATGTAAAGGAACAGGAATTACTACTAACTTCCAATATGAATGACATGTATACTGTAGTTATGTTGGGATGTTGCCTTACCTCGCTCCATGACATGTCCCCGCTCCATGAGTGAGGATTCAACTTTCTTTATCACCGCTCGGATGCCCTCTGACAACGTCCTCTCCTGTTGTGGAATAGATGATTAACTACTACCTTACCAGCAGATACGTTTGAATCACAAAATTTCACTTGATGTAAATCACGTGCTGGATCCAAATGTACTTCATGTATATATGCTAGATGTAAATGTTTTTCACGCATAAAGGCTTGATTGTAAATATGCTTCATGTATGTATGCGAGGTGTAAACGTGCTTCATGTATATACTTGATGTAAATATCCCTCAAGCATATACTCTTGATGTAAACGTGCTTCATGTATATGCTTGATGTAAATATCCCTCAAGCATATACGCTTGATGTAAATGAGCTTCATGTATACCATTAAAAAAAGAGAAACCCATAGCAGAAAATTGTTATCAGTTTATACACTTACGGTTCAGTAATACAGGCCAGTCATGAAGGCCAGCCACCTAATTGAACATTAACGGTACAATGCTGCAAGAAACTGTACGTCACAAATGACAATTGTTCCAAGGTCAAGAGTCTTGTGTGGCCACAATTAGCCTCAATGGTTGCTTGGCATCGGCGTCCCATAGAGGGCACCAGATTCCGGATGAAGTGCCTGGGAATGGGTTGGTACTCTTCCATCAAGGCCACAAACAGAGCAGAGAGGGTCACGCTGCCCCACACGACGATCCAATTCGTCCCACAAATGTCCAATAGAGTTACGATCCGGTGATCGTGAGGGTCAGTCAAGAACCTGAACGTTGTTCTGGACAAGGAAATCCCTGGTTAGTCTTGCTGTATGCGGCCGAGCGTTATCATTCTGAAAAATGACGTTCTGGCGGTTCATGAGAGGAAGGACATGAGGCCTAATGATTTCAGTACGGTAACATTCAGCTGTCACATTGCCATGGACCTGAATGAGATCTGTCCTGCCACTGTATGAGATGCCAGCCCAGAACATGACACTTTTACCGCCAGATCTATCCACTTCCTGCACACTGTTTGCAGCGTAGAGTTCGTTGCGACGTCGATATACACGTGCTCTTCCGTTGAGACGTCGCAGCATGTAACGTGATTCATCACTGAAGATAACAGCTCTCCACCTTTGCAATGGCCATAGGAGATGTTGGCAACACCACTGTCTACGTTGATGCCGATGTTGACGTGTAAGGACAGGTCCTCGCAAAGGTCTTCTGGAAGGAATACCAGCCTCACGTAAGCGATTCCTCACAGTCTGATCAGAATTTTTTCTGAGTCCTGGCACTACCGATGTTGTGAAAGATGCTGTGGCGAACCTGTTCCGCAAATGTCAAAGTCGAATAAACCTGTCCTGTGCGGGCGTGGTCACACGGGGTCGACCTGACCTGGGTCAATCATGCATTGACCCTTGCTGCTGGTAGCGATGCCAAAGTCTTGCTATGGTACTCTGGGACACATTCAGTTGCCTTGCAATCGCAGACTGAGACTCCCCAGCCTCCAAATGACCAATCACATTGTTGCGCTGAACCTCAGTAAGTCTAGGTATGACTTTAAACACCAAATTTAAGATTGTTAACTGTCGCAAGAGCATTGACACCCCCACCCCCCGGATTTATTGCATTTAGGAAAACAGATTTTGGTGCGTTCTGGCGAGTTGTCCTAAATGACAATGGATTCAAATTCGGAATCTTTTGCAGACAGCATTTATGATAGATATACTGATTACATGGACACCAATAATTCAAATTCGAAAGTTGCATGAAAAAATACTACCTATGCGTTTCTTTTTTTGAGTAGTTTATATATGCTCAATGTAAATTGGCATATATATATATATGCCAGAGGTAAATGTGCGCCATGTATATATGCTATATGTAAATGTGCTTGAAGTGTATATGTTTGATGTAAATATCCTTCATGCATATACGCTTGATATAAATGTGCATCATGCATATATCCTTAACATATATCGTCAAGTATATGTGCTTTATGTATATATGCTAGATGTAAATGTGCTCCAAGCTAGATGTAAATGTGCTCCATGTATTATGCTAGATGTAAATATACTTCATGTATTTATGCTAGCTGTAAATGTGCTCCATGTATATGCTTGATGTAAATGTCCTTCATGAATATGCGATTGATGTTAATGTGCTTCATGTATATGCTTAATATAAATCATCATGTCCATATAAATGTTAGCTATAAATGTGTTTTGTGTATATATGCTTAATGTAAATCGTCATGTATATATGCTAGATGTAAATGTCATTCGTGTATATATGCTTGATGTAAATGTGCTTCGTGTATATAATTATGCTTGATGTAAATGTGCTTCATAAACTCAATCTCACTCTCTCTCTCTCACTCTCTCTCTCGCGCACACACATGCTTGAATGAAATGTGCTTCATGGGTTTAACTTTGAAGTGTATCTTCTTCATAAATTTGCTTCACATAAATGTGGTTGCTGTCCATGTGCTTTATGTATTTAGGCTGTGGGCATGTGTTCCATGTATTTGTATTATATTACATATTTCCTTTAACTCTAAACACACTGAAATCCTCTCAAAGGGCAGCTGTTTCTGTGGACTTCTGTAGGGTGATACCATGAACTATGTTTTGGGCATTATTTTCTGCCTTATGAAAAAAATCATGAGATTTTAGAATCAGTTTAGTATCCTGACACCAACAGTCTACAGTGTCAGTCCTGGTTGACGGGTTAATCAACGTATATTTGTATCACACAGCACGGAAAGGTCATGAACATTTACAGATCAACTGCCGGCATATGTGGCATGACACTCACTTCCGGGTTTGGCATAAACTGAGTGAGTAGACCCGCATTCTCTCCCATCCACTCGTTGTCACTGTCCACTGTTAGACCGGTCTCAGGGTAGTCCTGTGTTAACGAATGGGAGTGAGTGAGTTACATTTTTACATGCATCGGCAAGATACCAAATTTAATATGAAAGTTGCAGGACTTACGTACCCTCTCAGAAGGACAATATTTTTACAGTACTTTAACCCCCTTTGATGTTAGCTAATGACCACCAAATCATACCAGTACCGGTTCTTCATGATCAGGAGGCCAGCTTATAGGTTACAAACAAATGCAGGTTTACTTCCGGCCCCGATCAGAATGATACCTTATAATAATAAGAAAGAACGCGAACGCAAGGTACAACAATGTTGATACGAACGTTCCTCAGGTACTGCTTATGAGAATAACTGCATAGTCATCATTGGTCATGAATCAAAATGTATGTATAACCAATAAATTCAATATCACAAGTACAAATTGAAATAGAGAACGAGTTCACCAGGTACATATAATACCATACATGTAATGACCGCCATTGTGGTCTGGGACATCTGAGAATGGAGTGAGTCACACAGGCAATTATTCGGCCATATTTGACGAGAAACATTTAGCTTAACTATTAGAAATATCTGTCGCTATGGACAGTAAAACATAAGCAAAGTTATCACAATTTGAATCTAAGAACTAACCATTTCAAATATTAATTCAACACAAATATCAATGAATATCATATGGAATAAAATTAGAAACGAACTGAAACCCTCCTGTCACCAAAACCAAGCCCCGGAGAAAGGAAGATCGATGCGTCAGTTCCCCACACTGTCTTCACAAAAAACGTTATTTGATGGTATTTGTTACCCTCCTCGGAGATCGACACAGAGGGAAAAACATTCGGTTGACAATATATTGTCAGAAATGGCCATCCGTATCAACTGTGGTACCTCATGTTTCCTTTTTCTAGATTATCAGGTATGTTCCAAAGCATTGTCTTTTTATTTGTTTATCTAGGGATGGTAGCTCACTCTTTACCTCTGGAAATACTGAAACAGCTGTAACCTAATGGCACTCATCCGCAACGAACTCAGCGTAAACACTGCGTCAGTCTCTCCCTATCTCTCTTTATTGCGACTTTGATTATTTTAGGTTTAATTCAGATGACTTTGGTACAAACGTAAAACCGGAGGAAAAGAGCCCGCCTCGTGTACGTAATCTGCGCCAATATCACCTGTAGTGCAGCATGAAGTTGTCCTAAGAGAACCCCCAGGCACTTGTACATATCCCCGCAGAACAGCTGTTGGCACAGTCCAAGTGGCTCTCCAGGAACAAACGTCATGAGGCGGACCACGCACGTTTCTTCTGGGCCATCTGGACATTACATGGAAGAAATGAAAAATGATGATTAGAAGTATTGATTCGTTTCCCTGGTACTCATTGTTTTATTCAGTTTTCAACAATTCGCAATATTCCTGGCGCATTTCTTATCGGACCTTGCTCAGCAGTAACCAGCGACAGATTTATTCACATCACATAAGTGCTTTTGTTGCATTTCAAGACAAGACGTACCGAAACTGGATTATCAATAATCAGTCAGTCTCAGCCATATTAGGATTTTCTCCTGCTTTCTCAGGGCACAGAGGTAATATTTCGATGAGCGTCTTGGGATAAAGAATAGATTTAAGGAATATGTTCCAGTTAAATTGCTGACACTAGTTTTGTTTTATAAAATTATTATTGACTGAACGCACCAACAAATACCAATTTGTTCAAACAGTTCAGTTTAAATACTTAACACGCCCATCACAAGTTGCATGGAGTAGTTATAGAATAATGGAAGGCTTGGGGGAAGCCGACGTAACAAGAGTTACTTCCCTTGGTGTATGTTGCCTTTCGCCCGGCCACACGTGAACAAGATGTGCCGAACGTTTCGATTGGTCTTGAGTCAAGTGTCGTTCCGAGTTCCACAAAAAGTCAACGGAAGAGAGTTTAAGATATTATATATGTCATTCCCTAAACCTTAAAACTGGACAAGGCATGATCAGCTTGACCAACCGTTTAATCTAACTGTTCCCACACTGTGGAACGAGCCTATCACAAGGTAAGAACTGACCTACCCGCCCTTCCAATTGGGAAAGTTGACTTCCAAGTATGTAATCCATTTCTGTTGGCAACAGTTACAGGGCATGTGAAGCCACATCCTCGCAGATAGGTCACTACCCCTAGCTGTGCTTGTACCCGAATGTCATCCTCTGATTCGTCAGGGTTGACTATTTTGAACACATACTCTTGTCCATCAGTGGTTGTCACCTTGTAATTCCTATCTACAAACGAGTCTAGTTGTCGCAAACACTTCGTGTGGAGCGAGTAGTGGGTATGGAGGATGTCCCTGACATCGCTCTCCGTCACGACCGGACGTCGACTGGCCGACATTACTCAACAGCACGACAAAGTAAATAGACGATATTATGTGCGCTTCTCAAACAAACCAAGTGTGTTCTCCACTGACATCACACAATATTCATATTGTTATTGATAAAACTACAATAATCGATCAATTACAAATGCAAAAGAAACAAAATCTAAAACAAGAAACAAATGACTAGCATGTACTTAAAGACGCGTTAAGCTGTAAAACCCCTCACACGGGGACTCGTAGTTCATGAATAACATTTACTGAGACCCGTTGTGCCATACACACACTCAGACACACATGGTGCGAATGTACACATTTACTGTGAGACAGACGTTCAGTGGGAGAGACACGAGGTGCAATCGAACATGTAGTGAGAGACACGCAGGTTGTAAGCACATTCACTATCAGACATGTGCTGATAATACATTTAAAGAGGGACACTTGGTGCTATGATATATTCACCAAAAGAGTGAGTGAGTGAGTTTAGTTTTACGCCGCACTCAGCAATATTCCAGCTATATGGCGGCGGTCTGTGAATAATCGAGTCTGGATCAGATAATCCAGTGACCAACAACATGAGCATCGATCTGCGCAATTGGGAACCGATGACATATGTCAACCAAGTCAGCGAGCCCGACCACCCGATCCCGTTAGTCGCCTCTTACGACAAGCATAGATGCCTTTTATGGCAAGCATGAGTTGCTGAAGGCCTATTCTACCCCGGGACCTTCACGGGTCTTCACCAAAAGACATTTACTAAGCGACACTATGGGTGTACAGGCTACACAGTCACCGAGAGACACGTGGTGCTACGAGCATATAACATTTACTGAGAAAGGACGTGCTGCTGTGGGGCACGTTCACTGTGGGGCACGTTATATATGGACTACACTGAGGCACTCGAAGTCTATGCATTCTACGTTTACTGAGATATGTGGCGCTATATAACATTTACTGAGAAAGGACGTGCTGCTGTGGGGCACGTTCACTGTGGGGCACGTTATATATGGATTACACTGAGGCACTCGAAGTCTATGCATTCTACGTTTACTGAGATATGTGGCGCTATATAACATTTACTGAGAAAGGACGTGCTGCTGTGGGGCACGTTCACTGTGGGGCACGTTATATATGGACTACACTGAGGCACTCGAAGTCTATGCATTCTACGTTTACTGAGATATGTGGCGCTATATAACATTTACTGAGAAAGGACGTGCTGCTGTGGGGCACGTTCACTGTGGGGCACGTTATATATGGATTACACTGAGGCACTCGAAGTCTATGCATTCTACGTTTACTGAGATATGTAGCGCTATATGACATTTACTGAGAAAGGACGTGCTGCTGTGGGGCACGTTCACTGTGGGGCACGTTATATATGGATTACACTGAGGCACTCGAAGTCTATGCATTCTACGTTTACTGAGATATGTGGCGCTATATAACATTTACTGAGAAAGGACGTGCTGCTGTGGGGCACGTTCACTGTGGGGCACGTTATATATGGATTACACTGAGGCACTCGAAGTCTATGCATTCTACGTTTACTGAGATATGTGGCGCTATATAACATTTACTGAGAAAGGACGTGCTGCTGTGGGGCACGTTCACTGTGGGGCACGTTATATATGGATTACACTGAGGCACTCGAAGTCTATGCATTCTACGTTTACTGAGATATGTGGCGCTATATAACATTTACTGAGAAAGGACGTGCTGCTGTGGGGCACGTTCACTGTGGGGCACGTTATATATGGACTACACTGAGGCACTCGAAGTCTATGCATTCTACGTTTACTGAGATATGTGGCGCTATATAACATTTACTGAGAAAGGACGTGCTGCTGTGGGGCATGTTCACTGTGGGGCACGTTATATATGGACTACACTGAGGCACTCGAAGTCTATGCATTCTACGTTTACTGAGATATGTGGTGCTATATAACATTTACTGAGAAAGGACGTGCTGCTGTGGGGCACGTTCACTGTGGGGCACGTTATATATGGACTACACTGAGGCACTCGAAGTCTATGCATTCTACGTTTACTGAGATATGTGGCGCTATATAACATTTACTGAGAAAGGACGTGCTGCTGTGGGGCACGTTCACTGTGGGGCACGTTATATATGGACTACACTGAGGCACTCGAAGTCTATGCATTCTACGTTTACTGAGATATGTGGCGCTATATAACATTTACTGAGAAAGGACGTGCTGCTGTGGGGCACGTTCACTGTGGGGCACGTTATATATGGACTACACTGAGGCACTCGAAGTCTATGCATTCTACGTTTACTGAGATATGTGGCGCTATATAACATTTACTGAGAAAGGACGTGCTGCTGTGGGGCACGTTCACTGTGGGGCACGTTATATATGGACTACACTGAGGCACTCGAAGTCTATGCATTCTACGTTTACTGAGATATGTGGCGCTATATAACATTTACTGAGAAAGGACGTGCTGCTGTGGGGCACGTTCACTGTGGGGCACGTTATATATGGACTACACTGAGGCACTCGAAGTCTATGCATTCTACGCTTACTGAGATATGTGGCGCTATATAACATTTACTGAGAAAGGACGTGCTGCTGTGGGGCACGTTCACTGTGGGGCACGTTATATATGGATTACACTGAGGCACTCGAAGTCTATGCATTCTACGTTTACTGAGATATGTGGCGCTGTATAACATTTACTGAGAAAGGACGTGCTGCTGTGGGGCACGTACACTGTGGGGCACGTTATATATGGATTACACTGAGGCACTCGAAGTCTATGCATTCTACGTTTACTGAGATATGTGGCGCTATATAACATTTACTGAGAAAGGACGTGCTGCTGTGGGGCACGTTCACTGTGGGGCACGTTATATATGGATTACACTGAGGCACTCGAAGTCTATGCATTCTACGTTTACTGAGATATGTGGCGCTATATAACATTTACTGAGAAAGGACGTGCTGCTGTGGGGCACGTTCACTGTGGGGCACGTTATATATGGACTACACTGAGGCACTCGAAGTCTATGCATTCTACGTTTACTGAGATATGTGGCGCTATATAACATTTACTGAGAAAGGACGTGCTGCTGTGGGGCACGTTCACTGTGGGGCACGTTATATATGGATTACACTGAGGCACTCGAAGTCTATGCATTCTACGTTTACTGAGATATGTAGCGCTATATAACATTTACTGAGAAAGGACGTGCTGCTGTGGGGCACGTTCACTGTGGGGCACGTTATATATGGACTACACTGAGGCACTCGAAGTCTATGCATTCTACGTTTACTGAGATATGTGGCGCTATATAACATTTACTGAGAAAGGACGTGCTGCTGTGGGGCACGTTCACTGTGGGGCACGTTATATATGGACTACACTGAGGCACTCAAAGTCTATGCATTCTACGTTTACTGAGATATGTGGCGCTATATAACATTTACTGAGAAAGGACGTGCTGCTGTGGGGCACGTTCACTGTGGGGCACGTTATATATGGACTACACTGAGGCACTCGAAGTCTATGCATTCTACGTTTACTGAGATATGTGGCGCTATATAACATTTACTGAGAAAGGACGTGCTGCTGTGGGGCACGTTCACTGTGGGGCACGTTATATATGGATTACACTGAGGCACTCGAAGTCTATGCATTCTACGTTTACTGAGATATGTGGCGCTATATAACATTTACTGAGAAAGGACGTGCTGCTGTGGGGCACGTTCACTGTGGGGCACGTTATATATGGACTACACTGAGGCACTCGAAGTCTATGCATTCTACGTTTACTGAGATATGTGGCGCTATATAACATTTACTGAGAAAGGACATGCTGCTGTGGGGCACGTTCACTGTGGGGCACGTTATATATGGACTACACTGAGGCACTCGAAGTCTATGCATTCTACGTTTACTGAGATATGTGGCGCTATATAACATTTACTGAGAAAGGACGTGCTGCTGTGGGGCACGTTCACTGTGGGGCACGTTATATATGGACTACACTGAGGCACTCGAAGTCTATGCATTCTACGTTTACTGAGATATGTGGCGCTATATAACATTTACTGAGAAAGGACGTGCTGCTGTGGGGCACGTTCACTGTGGGGCACGTTATATATGGACTACACTGAGGCACTCGAAGTCTATGCGTTCTACGTTTACTGAGATATGTGGCGCTATATAACATTTACTGAGAAAGGACGTGCTGCTGTGGGGCACGTTCACTGTGGGGCACGTTATATATGGACTACACTGAGGCACTCGAAGTCTATGCATTCTACGTTTACTGAGATATGTGGCGCTATATAACATTTACTGAGAAAGGACGTGCTGCTGTGGGGCACGTTCACTGTGGGGCACGTTATATATGGACTACACTGAGGCACTCGAAGTCTATGCATTCTACGTTTACTGAGATATGTGGCGCTATATAACATTTACTGAGAAAGGACGTGCTGCTGTGGGGCACGTTCACTGTGGGGCACGTTATATATGGACTACACTGAGGCACTCGAAGTCTATGCATTCTACGTTTACTGAGATATGTGGCGCTATATAACATTTACTGAGAAAGGACGTGCTGCTGTGGGGCACGTTCACTGTGGGGCACGTTATATATGGACTACACTGAGGCACTCGAAGTCTATGCATTCTACGCTTACTGAGATATGTGGCGCTATATAACATTTACTGAGAAAGGACGTGCTGCTGTGGGGCACGTTCACTGTGGGGCACGTTATATATGGATTACACTGAGGCACTCGAAGTCTATGCATTCTACGTTTACTGAGATATGTGGCGCTGTATAACATTTACTGAGAAAGGACGTGCTGCTGTGGGGCACGTACACTGTGGGGCACGTTATATATGGATTACACTGAGGCACTCGAAGTCTATGCATTCTACGTTTACTGAGATATGTGGCGCTATATAACATTTACTGAGAAAGGACGTGCTGCTGTGGGGCACGTTCACTGTGGGGCACGTTATATATGGATTACACTGAGGCACTCGAAGTCTATGCATTCTACGTTTACTGAGATATGTGGCGCTATATAACATTTACTGAGAAAGGACGTGCTGCTGTGGGGCACGTTCACTGTGGGGCACGTTATATATGGATTACACTGAGGCACTCGAAGTCTATGCATTCTACGTTTACTGAGATATGTGGCGCTATATAACATTTACTGAGAAAGGACGTGCTGCTGTGGGGCACGTTCACTGTGGGGCACGTTATATATGGATTACACTGAGGCACTCGAAGTCTATGCATTCTACGTTTACTGAGATATGTAGCGCTATATAACATTTACTGAGAAAGGACGTGCTGCTGTGGGGCACGTTCACTGTGGGGCACGTTATATATGGACTACACTGAGGCACTCGAAGTCTATGCATTCTACGTTTACTGAGATATGTGGCGCTATATAACATTTACTGAGAAAGGACGTGCTGCTGTGGGGCACGTTCACTGTGGGGCACGTTATATATGGACTACACTGAGGCACTCGAAGTCTATGCATTCTACGTTTACTGAGATATGTGGCGCTATATAACATTTACTGAGAAAGGACGTGCTGCTGTGGGGCACGTTCACTGTGGGGCACGTTATATATGGACTACACTGAGGCACTCGAAGTCTATGCATTCTACGTTTACTGAGATATGTGGCGCTATATAACATTTACTGAGAAAGGACGTGCTGCTGTGGGGCACGTTCACTGTGGGGCACGTTATATATGGATTACACTGAGGCACTCGAAGTCTATGCATTCTACGTTTACTGAGATATGTGGCGCTATATAACATTTACTGAGAAAGGACGTGCTGCTGTGGGGCACGTTCACTGTGGGGCACGTTATATATGGACTACACTGAGGCACTCGAAGTCTATGCATTCTACGTTTACTGAGATATGTGGCGCTATATAACATTTACTGAGAAAGGACGTGCTGCTGTGGGGCACGTTCACTGTGGGGCACGTTATATATGGACTACACTGAGGCACTCGAAGTCTATGCATTCTACGTTTACTGAGATATGTGGCGCTATATAACATTTACTGAGAAAGGACGTGCTGCTGTGGGGCACGTTCACTGTGGGGCACGTTATATATGGACTACACTGAGGCACTCGAAGTCTATGCATTCTACGTTTACTGAGATATGTGGCGCTATATAACATTTACTGAGAAAGGACGTGCTGCTGTGGGGCACGTTCACTGTGGGGCACGTTATATATGGACTACACTGAGGCACTCGAAGTCTATGCATTCTACGTTTACTGAGATATGTGGCGCTATATAACATTTACTGAGAAAGGACGTGCTGCTGTGGGGCACGTTCACTGTGGGGCACGTTATATATGGACTACACTGAGGCACTCGAAGTCTATGCATTCTACGTTTACTGAGATATGTGGCGCTATATAACATTTACTGAGAAAGGACGTGCTGCTGTGGGGCACGTTCACTGTGGGGCACGTTATATATGGACTACACTGAGGCACTCGAAGTCTATGCATTCTACGTTTACTGAGATATGTGGCGCTATATGACATTTACTGAGAAAGGACGTGCTGCTCTATAACATTTACGGAGAAACACGTGGTACTATATACTATTCACTGAGAGAAACGTGATGCTATACATTTATTGAGAGAGGCGTTGCGTGGCGCTATATAACATGTATTGAGGGACCTGCAGGGCTCTATAACATTCACTGAGAGAAACATGCTGCTATAAAAAACGTTTACTTAAACACGTGGTGCATGAACAAGGAACTTCGGGACACGTGATGCACATAGACTACGTTCACTGTGGGGCACGTTATATATGGATTACACTGAGGCACTCGAAGTCTGTGCATTCTACGTTTACTTGATACGACACATGGAGGGACATGTGGTACGTTCAAAGAAGAACGTGTGATACTTCCGTATCGTGACATGGAACGAATCGGCAACAGTTCTCTTTTCTTGACGGACACATCTGTGTTGTGAAGAATTAACTCAAAATCTGTAAAGAATATGCTTTGAGAAATCTGTACCAAGAATTGTCGTGAAAGTGAAACGTCTTCACAAGAATTTTACAGCGTCAATACCATTTGCTTCACTGCAGAAAAACGGATCTTAGTTTTGAACTGGCTTTGTATCAGCGTTTGGAATAACCGCCGGTTGTTATGGTATTGGGTGGCAGTTTGAAATATATGCAGGCTCTTGTGGCCTTCGGTAAATTATCTGTCAATTATTTTTCAACTGGAATGTTTCCCCCTTTTTTTTTTATTAAAGTTCGGGAATCATCCACGATCCATCTTGTTACAATAACCTACAGTTTCACTTCCTGGCACTCCAGTGCTTTGGCGTAGGCACGTCAACACTAACCACAAGAACTGTGTGCCATAGGCTTCGCTTGATTTTGTAGAAACAGTATGAAACTGCGTACGATGTAGTCTGCTTTGTTTCTATTGGTTTAACTTTACCAACATGGGCTTGCTGATTTCATTCAGGGCCTGTAGATTTTAAAGCCTCTAGGTAGCAGCAGGCCCTGATGGCCAGTTTGTAAATTAAAATATTGTAAACACTCGATTGTACTGTGCAGTCTCCAAACTCCTTGGCGGGCCGAGCGACGTTATCAATCGAGAACACTGTTATGGTTGTTATGGCGACGAAAGGTAGCGAGCACTCGTGTAATCCAAGAATTAAGTCGATATTCCGAGTAAAAACTTTTCATCGAGACTGTGGATGATTTAATGAAGTAGGATTCATGAAGGCGATTTCTTGCAAATTCCATGAATACAGAATCGGACGTCAAACCCAACTGATCGGATCACATTTGCCTCGTTACCTAAAAACAAAATTTATGACAATGCATTCACTGGAGAAAGAATACAGACAGTAAGAAATAAGAAGCTACATTTCCAAGCACTGCAAGTAGTAGCTGCAAGGGATTTGGGGATGCAATTTGTGATCGTTTTAGTATGAAGTGGACAAATACATACACGTCATATACACAGAGTTCAGACACACATCTAATTCTTTACAGCATTTGGTCCCTTTCGGACACTAAATAGCTATAGACAGATACAATGTATTGTTTTGTATTTCTGGAGTGAATATATCATTACGAATGTGTTTACTGCTGTGCCAGTCCTGGTATATTCACACTTATGCTGATGGTGCGCGCATGGTGGGCGAGCTGGCTAAGGCGCCAGGCTAGTGATCCAGCGAGGTTGAGGTTTCGGGATCGAGCCCACCTGTGACCGGGTGTAAAAACCTTGGAGTCAACTTTGTGTGCAGACTCTTTCAGTGTTGTCACAACCCCTAGTGTACAGTACACAACCCTGTGCACTGAAAAGAACCCACGAATCCGTTGGTATATGACCAGATGGTGGCCACATAAACACGTGCATACACCTAGTTGCAGGTACAGCAACGTGCAGTAAACTTGGACAAAGTGCTGTGACTATGTGTCCCAGTCCACCCAGCTGTCAATTGGGTACCTCGTTAGGATGAGAGAGCCACAATAAACTCGGTGCGCCTAGTGGCAGCAAGAGTTGTATACTGCCCAGGGAGTTGAGATTGAAATGCGATGTGCTGTTGAGATTGACATCCGGTGATGGAGGGAAAAAATACAATGTAGCGCTTTGAGCATGCTTTATGTGTGGAATTCAGCGCATTATAAATACACATATTATTATTATTATTTATCACATACAGTAAAACAAGAATTCCAGGTACATGTTCATTAAGCCTGCAGAGCCGACATTATCTTAACATGGTGCTTTGGCGTATCTTCTTGTCTCTGTCTAAAAGTCTAAAATAACCACTGACTATATGTTGTAAAACATATTCCCAGAAACAGAGGGATACATAGACATATTTTTCCATGTGTTTTTTTAACATCTCATATCATACATTGTTGGAACTGTCTTATTCTTAGTGTGTATTGTAGAATATTAGCTTTATTCTTAATGATAAATGATTAATGTAGTATGGTTATAAATAATCTGCTAAATGTCGATATTTCCAACAACCTGGCTTATCCACGAGTAAGCAAATCCGATCTGATATGGTACGTGCAGTCAATGTAACACTGCCAGTATCACCAAGACAAAGTAAATAACAATACTGCACTATTTGTAACAGTAGAAATTAATCTGCACTTTCTCTACGACATTCACATAACATTGGCGAGGTAGCAGCCTATGCGTATCAGTTATAATTAATCTGCACCAGTACTCCACCACATACACACAGTGGCGGAAGACAGCATGTTGTTATATATATATCTTACCCATAACACATACTCCTGAAAGGTCAGTACTTTACAAACGCATGTTTTCGGAATCGTACAAAATATTCTTTTTAGATTTATTATGATTATCGAATTATCGAAAGGGTTTTGGTCGCCTTTATTGTAGTGTGCATGAAACAGCATACAGCATACATAATTACTCGACATAGACGCACAGAGATTCTAGTCCTTGAATCATATCATTAGATTCTAGTCCTTGAATCATATCATTAGATTCTGGTCCTTGAATCATACCATTAGATTCTAGTCCTTGAATCATACCATTAGATTCTAGTCCTTGTATCATATCATTAGATTCTGGTCCTTGAATCATACCATTAGATTCTGGTCCTTGAATCATACCATTAGATTCTAGTCCTTGAATCATGTTATTAGATTCTAGTCCTTGAATCATGTTATTAGATTCTAGTCCTTGAATCATATCATTAGATTCTGCTCTTTGAATCATATCATTAGATTCTGGTCCTTGAATCATGTTACTAGATTCTAGTCCTTGAGCCATATCATTAGATCTGGTCCTTGAATCATGTTATTAGATTCTAGTCCTTGAATCATGTTATTAGATTCTAGTCCTTGAATCATATCATTAGATTCTGGTCTTTGAATCATATCATTAGATTCTGGTCCTTGAATCATATCATGTTCCCCTTTTTTCAATCTAAATCCCCGACTGAAGCAAGAAGAGCTTTTTTCTCACGTGCGGAAGCTAATTGGGCTTACATGTAAATTTAATGAAAGTTATTTGGTTACAGTTACTTGTTTAGAGACTAAACGCTACAAAATGATGAACCTAAAGTTAAAGAACTCATGGGATGTAAAATGTGCGTGATGTGGGTGAACGAGTTCATGTGCTACAGTAGGGACTACAACGCAGTTTCTACATGACACGTAAACACTTGGTCACAGCCATAATCTCTTCTTAAATCCAACTGTACGTGTCCGAGTTGTGTCTTGCGCCTGTACCACGTGACTCGTAAACTTGAATCACGAAACAAAAGTGGAGTACGAATTTTCAAAAGCGGGGTAAATGTCATCTTAATGTCACATTTGATTAAACTTGTACCTGCTACTTCTTTGTCATATGCCAGTGCTGGATCGATCATGTCACACGGCCTTACACTTGGGAAGCAATCGAAAATGAAAATAAAGACTAGCTGTCTGTCATATGAACAAGTGTTCCAAACAAAATGAGACCGTTATTACGCTCTGTACAGAAGACACCGAATTAACAACTTTCACCAGTGAAGTGGTTTCTTGGGTGATGTAATTGTGGTTTGACATTGGGATCCTCAATGGATCAGTTATGATTTTGATCATATCTATACATGTTTTGATAGTACATTCACATCCCATTGGTAGCCGTTGTTTTCAAAATTAACATGGCAGGAGAACCATCAAAATGTTGCCTTTTCAATGGCCATCGTAAGACACAAATATATTAATCAGAATACTAAACTAATGTCCAAAAGTAACGATACCACGTGTTTGAAAGGACATTAAAGAAAAACATAATGGTCGATTCGTATATTTCATTTGATATTTTTCTACAAAATGTTTATAAAACATTCATTTGAATCAATCATTTACAATAAATAGGACAGGCCTGTAAAGACGTGAGGAGTAAAAAATAAAATCATTATAACACACAACGATGAGGCATGTGTGAAAAATGTCAACTGGAGTTGACAGACTGGAGTCATGGAGTCGCAACCTCGTTTTCACGTCACCGCTGATTCCACCCTAAGCCATTAAATCCACTAAACCTCCACGTCCGATTGCCGGAATGCAATGTGCCAAACGTTCACTAAACGCTTCGGCACACATACACTAGAAGGCCATCTTTTCTGAAAATGCAAAATCTGTTCTCGTCGGAAAACATGATTCGTGGCGTTGCCAACGTCGAAGCCGCCTGGCCCGCACCATTCTGTTGGTTCGCTGTTGAGGTGTCAGAAACGCTCGACGGTAGGGGCGACTTGCTCGGATACCATGTGCCTGCAGTCTCTTGTAGACCTACACGGTTTGTCGATTTATTGCGTGTCCCAGTACCGCCCTTGCCGTTAACGTCACCGTCATGAAGCTTTACTAGATGAAGTACCCGGAACTGACGGTCTGCAATAGGCGTGGTCACTCGAGGTCTCCCGGCCTGTCTTTTATCAAACCTGTTTGACGCAACGGCTGCATTAACCTGGTGACGGTTATGCGCATCCTGACCTTCTTGCTACGTCGGTGTGCGTTGCTCCTGTTGGAGCATTGCAACCACTGTATATATCGCTGTCAACCGTGGCATTCCTTTAGTGTGCTATTTGTTGTTGTTATCCGAAAGTGTCTAGTCAGCAGTTTTATACGTACGGGACTAACATCGGCTTAGCGGTTTTTTCTCTCATTTGATCAAATGATTTTTCGATCGAATACGTTTGGTTTGGATTATGGAAACAGTCAAGCTTTCATTTATTGGCACAACAATTTGATGATTTTCGCTAAAAGAAAAGAAGACAGAGTCTGCTTTTAACCTTTTATACCTATGGAAATGGTTTTCTCGCTTTTATCTACATGAATAGTCACACTCAAGTGAACGGGCGAATATCGCGACACCAGTCCAAACATTATCAGGCAACACTTTCTCGGCTTCAAGTATCGAATAAGACCTGCGGATGATACTCAGTACAGCACATCTCCTGTTTATACGCAACTACAGCTTTCTATAGGGTCTGAGGTGGCTTATGCAATTTTATGACACTGCACTATGATTAGGCTGACTCTGTCAACACCCCACTGTTTAATCATGTACACCCTGGTGATTTCGAGTCCTACTCAAGGTTGAGTAGAGGACCGCTGATTTCCGTCTCATACACTGGTGGCTGCGTAAGGTGCAATGACTCAGGGATATCCCTTCCCTTCGAACAAGCCCCCGACATCCAGGTTACTTCCAGTTTACACCTGTAGCCAAAGCAGCTTAAATAATGGCTCCCAGTTGTATGGCTCGGCTTAGGGTGAGTTGACATAATCAGCGCTATCAAACGCTCGCATTTGGAAGGTTGGCTAGATCGGGGGAAGAACTGGGGCACAATCTCGGAGTGGGCGTCATCTCTTTCTGTGGATAGTACTCAACGTCCCGATACAGGCCACCACACCAGACTGGATATCACTGGATTTCACCCACCTTCTTCACTAAAGCTGGAACATACAGGTGAGGGACAATGTTGCTCGTCTTGGGCTGAAATACCAAATGATCACCTAATGCAGATTTAAGTTATGAGTGTTATATGCTGGGATTTTAATGGTTTTTGTATTAAGGTAGATTTGATACCACTTAATCAACAAGGTATGGCTAATGCCGTGATTATGCTATATCCTTGTTGATTATATAGCGTCATTTACCATTGTTTCCTTATTTGAAACATACAGGTGAGTGAGGCTGGGTTGCATTGCTTTTGGACAACTCCAAAGATATCGCTGATGGACACAAAACATTTGAGAATACCACTACCAATACATCACCCAAATCACACTGTCTATGTGTACAACGCATAATTGTACTAACATATGTTCTGACTACATCACCTGATGTCGACTAGAAATATATCTGTCACCACATGTAGATTAGAACTCATAACTATAATACCAGATGTATGGACTAAAACACATTATAATTATACTACCAGATGTATAGAGTAGAACACATAATTGTGTTACCAGATGTATGGACTAAAACACATTATAATTATACTACCAGATGTATAGAGTAGAACACATAATTGTATTACCAGGTGTATGGACTAAAACACATTATAATTATACTACCAGATGTATAGAGTAGAACACATAATTGTATTACCAGGTGTATGGACTAAAACACATTATAATTATACTACCAGATGTATAGAGTAGAACACATAATTGTATTACCAGATGTATGGACTAAAACACATTATAATTATACTACCAGATGTATAGAGTAGAACACATAATTGTATTACCAGGTGTATGGACTAAAACACATTATAATTATACTACCAGATGTATAGAGTAGAACACATAATTGTATTACCAGGTGTATGGACTAAAACACATTATAATTATACTACCAGATGTATAGAGTAGAACACATAATTGTATTACCAGGTGTATGGACTAAAACACATTATAATTATACTACCAGATGTATAGAGTAGAACACATAATTGTGTTACCAGATGTATGGACTAAAACACATTATAATTATACTACCAGATGTATAGAGTAGAACACATAATTGTATTACCAGGTGTATGGACTAAAACACATTATAATTATACTACCAGATGTATAGAGTAGAACACATAATTGTATTACCAGGTGTATGGACTAAAACACATTATAATTATACTACCAGATGTATAGAGTAGAACACATAATTGTATTACCAGGTGTATGGACTAAAACACATTATAATTATACTACCAGATGTATAGAGTAGAACACATAATTGTATTACCAGGTGTATGGACTAAAACACATTATAATTATACTACCAGATGTATAGAGTAGAACACATAATTGTATTACCAGGTGTATGGACTAAAACACATTATAATTACATTAGTACCTGTAGAGAGTAGAACACTTAGTTATATTACCAGATGTATAGAGTAGAACAATTAGTTATATTACAAGATGTATGGACTAGAACACATAATATTTATATTACCAAATGTGTGGACTAGAACATAATTATATTACTAGATGTATGGACTAGAAGTCATTATAATTATATTACCAAATGTATAGAGTATTACAAGATGTATGGACTAGAATACGTTTTAATTATATTACCAGGTGTGTAGAGTAAAAGACATAATTATATTACCAGATGTACAGAGTAGAACACTTAGTTATATTACCAGATGTAGGGATTAGATCACATTATAATTATATAATCAGATCTATAGAGTAAAACACATAATTATATTACCAGGCGTATCGACAGGAACATAATTATATCACTTGTATAAAGTAGAACACATACCTATATCACCACACGTTTAGAGTAGAACACACGTGTTGACTTGAAAGCATAATATTACTACCACATGTTTAGACAATCACACTTCGTGATATTACCATATCTTTTCACCAGAACACAATAATATTACCAGATGAGTTGGCTAGAAAACATGACTGTCACACATGAATGCAATAGTTAATGGTGATGTTACGATGAAGGCTGACTGAACACAACATATTGCCACAAATGATTGACTGTATAGATTAAGCACAAGCGTAATTTGGCCATGCACACGAGAACACGTATCAAATAAGGTTTACTACGCATATGATAGCATGAACCACATATGATAGCACGAACTATATACTACCAACTATATACATGATGACAGGAAACTCACACTGATCAAAACTAAATACTTCTAGTCTTGAACCCAGTCAATGCTGTTCATACTGACTATGTACAGAACATGAGCCGGGTCCTACATACATAACTTAAAACCTATGATACTGACAATGTACAGAACATGAGCCGGGTCCTACATACATAACTTAAAACCTATGATACTGACTATGTACAGAACATGAGCCGGGTCCTACATACATAACTTAAAACCTGTGATACTGACTATGTACAGAACATGAGCCGGGTCCTACATACACAACTTAAAACCTATGATACTGACTATGTACAGAACATGAGCCGGGTCCTACATACATAACTTAAAACCTATGATACTGACTATGTACAGAACATGAGCCGGGTACTACATACATAACTTAAAACCTGTGATACTGACTATGTACAGAACATGAGCCGGGTACTACATACATAACTTAAAACCTATGATACTGACTATGTACAGAACATGAGCCGGGTCCTACATACATAACTTAAAACCTATGATACTGACTATGTACAGAACATGAGCCGGGTCCTACATACATAACTTAAAACCTATGATACTGACTATGTACAGAACATGAGCCAGGTCCTACATACATAGCTTAAAACCTATGATACTGACTATGTACAGAACATGAGCCGGGTCCTACATACATAACTTAAAACCTGTGATACTGACTATGTACAGAACATGAGCCGGGTCCTACATACATAACTTAAAACCTATGATACTGACTATGTACAGAACATGAGCCGGGTCCTACATACATAACTTAAAACCTATGATACTGACTATGTACAGAACATGAGCCGGGTCCTACATACATAACTTAAAACCTATGATACTGACTATGTACAGAACATGAGCCGGGTCCTACATACATAACTTAAAACCTATGATACTGACTATGTACAGAACATGAGCCAGGTCCTACATACATAGCTTAAAACCTATGATACTGACTATGTACAGAACATGAGCCGGGTCCTACATACATAACTTAAAACCTGTGATACTGACTATGTACAGAACATGAGCCGGGTCCTACATACATAACTTAAAACCTGTGACACTGACTATGTACAGAACATGAGCCGGGTCCTACATACATAACTTAAAACCTATGATACTGACTATGTACAGAACATGAGCCGGGTCCTACATACATAACTTAAAACCTATGATACTGACTATGTACAGAACATGAGCCGGGTCCTACATACATAACTTAAAACCTATGACACTGACTATGTACAGAACATGAGCCGGGTCCTACATACATAACTTAAAACCTATGACACTGACTATGTACAGAACATGAGCCGGATCCTACATACATAACTTAAAACCCGTGATACTGACTATGTACAGAACATGAGCCGGGTCCTACATACATAACTTAAAACCTATGACACTGACTATGTACAGAACATGAGCCGGATCCTACATACATAACTTAAAACCTGTGATACTGACTATGTACAGAACATGAGCCGGGTACTACATACATAACTTAAAACCTATGATACTGACTATGTACAGAACATGAGCCGGGTACTACATACATAACTTAAAACCTGTGATACTGACTATGTACAGAACATGAGCCGGGTACTACATACATAACTTAAAACCTGTGATACTGACTATGTACAGAACATGAGCCGGGTCCTACATACATAACTTAAAACCTATGATACTGACTATGTACAGAACATGAGCCGGGTCCTACATACATAACTTAAAACCTATGATACTGACTATGTACAGAACATGAGCCGGGTCCTACATACAAAACCTAAAACCTATGATACTGACTATGTACAGAACATGAGCCGGGTCCTACATACATAACTTAAAACCTGTGATACTGACTATGTACAGAACATGAGCCGGGTCCTACATACATAACTTAAAACCTGTGATACTGACTATGTACAGAACATGAGCCGGGTCCTACATACATAACTTAAAACCTGTGATACTGACTATGTACAGAACATGAGCCGGGTCCTACATACATAACTTAAAACCTGTGATACTGACTATGTACAGAACATGAGCCGGGTCCTACATACATAACTTAAAACCTGTGATACTGACTATGTACAGAACATGAGCCGGGTCCTACATACATAACTTAAAACCTGTGATACTGACTATGTACAGAACATGAGCCGGGTCCTACATACATAACTTAAAACCTGTGATACTGACTATGTACAGAACATGAGCCGGGTCCTACATACATAACTTAAAACCTATGATACTGACTATGTACAGAACATGAGGCGGATCCTACATACATAACTTAAAACCTACGATACTGACTATGTACAGAACATGAGCCGGATCCTACATACATAACTTAAATCCTATGATACTGACTATGTACAGAACATGAGCCGGGTCCTACATACATAACTTAAAACCTGTGATACTGACTATGTACAGAACATGAGCCGGGTCCTACATACATAACTTAAAACCTGTGATACTGACTATGTACAGAACATGAGCCGGGTCCTACATACATAACTTAAAACCTGTGATACTGACTATGTACAGAACATGAGCCGGGTCCTACATACATAACTTAAAACCTATGATACTGACTATGTACAGAACATGAGCCGGGTCCTACATACAAAACCTAAAACCTATGATACTGACTATGTACAGAACATGAGCCGGGTCCTACATACATAACTTAAAACCTGTGATACTGACTATGTACAGAACATGAGCCGGGTCCTACATACATAACTTAAAACCTGTGATACTGACTATGTACAGAACATGAGCCGGGTCCTACATACATAACTTAAAACCTGTGATACTGACTATGTACAGAACATGAGCCGGGTCCTACATACATAACTTAAAACCTGTGATACTGACTATGTACAGAACATGAGCCGGGTCCTACATACATAACTTAAAACCTGTGATACTGACTATGTACAGAACATGAGCCGGGTCCTACATACATAACTTAAAACCTGTGATACTGACTATGTACAGAACATGAGCCGGGTCCTACATACATAACTTAAAACCTGTGATACTGACTATGTACAGAACATGAGCCGGGTCCTACATACATAACTTAAAACCTATGATACTGACTATGTACAGAACATGAGGCGGATCCTACATACATAACTTAAAACCTACGATACTGACTATGTACAGAACATGAGCCGGATCCTACATACATAACTTAAATCCTATGATACTGACTATGTACAGAACATGAGCCGGGTCCTACATACATAACTTAAAACCTGTGATACTGACTATGTACAGAACATGAGCCGGGTCCTACATACATAACTTAAAACCTGTGATACTGACTATGTACAGAACATGAGCCGGGTCCTACATACATAACTTAAAACCTGTGATACTGACTATGTACAGAACATGAGCCGGGTCCTACATACATAACTTAAAACCTGTGATACTGACTATGTACAGAACATGAGCCGGGTCCTACATACATAACTTAAAACCTGTGATACTGACTATGTACAGAACATGAGCCGGGTCCTACATACATAACTTAAAACCTATGATACTGACTATGTACAGAACATGAGCCGGGTCCTACATACATAACTTAAAACCTATGATACTGACTATGTACAGAACATGAGCCAGGTCCTACATACATAACTTAAAACCTATGATACTGACTGTGTACAGAACATGAGCCGGGTCCTACATACATAACTTAAAACCTATGATACTGACTATGTACAGAACATGAGCCGGGTCCTACATACATAACTTAAAACCTGTGATACTGACTATGTACAGAACATGAGCCGGGTACTACATACATAACTTAAAACCTGTGATACTGACTATGTACAGAACATGAGCCGGGTACTACATACATAACTTAAAACCTATGATACTGACTATGTACAGAACATGAGCCAGGTCCTACATACATAACTTAAAACCTATGATACTGACTATGTACAGAACATGAGCCGGGTCCTACATACATAACTTAAAACCTATGATACTGACTATGTACAGAACATGAGCCGGGTCCTACATACATAACTTAAAACCTGTGATACTGACTATGTACAGAACATGAGCCGGGTACTACATACATAACTTAAAACCTGTGATACTGACTATGTACAGAACATGAGCCGGGTCCTACATACATAACTTAAAACCTGTGATACTGACTATGTACAGAACATGAGCCGGGTCCTACATACATAACTTAAAACCTGTGATACTGACTATGTACAGAACATGAGCCGGGTCCTACATACATAACTTAAAACCTATGATACTGACTATGTACAGAACATGAGCCGGGTCCTACATACATAACTTAAAACCTATGATACTGACTATGTACAGAACATGAGCCGGGTCCTACATACATAACTTAAAACCTATGATACTGACTATGTACAGAACATGAGCCGGGTCCTACATACATAACTTAAAACCTATGATACTGACTATGTACAGAACATGAGCCGGGTCCTACATACATAACTTAAAACCTGTGATACTGACTATGTACAGAACATGAGCCGGGTCCTACATACATAACTTAAAACCTGTGATACTGACTATGTACAGAACATGAGCCGGGTCCTACATACATAACTTAAAACCTGTGATACTGACTATGTACAGAACATGAGCCGGGTCCTACATACATAACTTAAAACCTGTGATACTGACTATGTACAGAACATGAGCCGGGTCCTACATACATAACTTAAAACCTGTGATACTGACTATGTACAGAACATGAGCCGGGTCCTACATACATAACTTAAAACCTATGATACTGACTATGTACAGAACATGAGCCGGGTCCTACATACATAACTTAAAACCTATGATACTGACTATGTACAGAACATGAGCCGGGTCCTACATACATAACTTAAAACCTATGATACTGACTATGTACAGAACATGAGCCGGGTCCTACATACATAACTTAAAACCTGTGATACTGACTATGTACAGAACATGAGCCGGGTCCTACATACATAACTTAAAACCTGTGATACTGACTATGTACAGAACATGAGCCAGGTCCTACATACATAACTTAAAACCTATGATACTGACTATGTACAGAACATGAGCCGGGTCCTACATACATAACTTAAAACCTGTGATACTGACTATGTACAGAACATGAGCCGGGTCCTACATACATAACTTAAAACCTGTGATACTGACTATGTACAGAACATGAGCCGGGTCCTACATACATAACTTAAAACCTGTGATACTGACTATGTACAGAACATGAGCCGGGTCCTACATACATAACTTAAAACCTGTGATACTGACTATGTACAGAACATGAGCCGGGTCCTACATACATAACTTAAAACCTATGATACTGACTATGTACAGAACATGAGCCGGGTCCTACATACATAACTTAAAACCTATGATACTGACTATGTACAGAACATGAGCCGGGTCCTACATACATAACTTAAAACCTATGATACTGACTATGTACAGAACATGAGCCGGGTCCTACATACATAACTTAAAACCTGTGATACTGACTATGTACAGAACATGAGCCGGGTCCTACATACATAACTTAAAACCTGTGATACTGACTATGTACAGAACATGAGCCGGGTCCTACATACATAACTTAAAACCTGTGATACTGACTATGTACAGAACATGAGCCGGGTCCTACATACATAACTTAAAACCTGTGATACTGACTATGTACAGAACATGAGCCGGGTCCTACATACATAACTTAAAACCTGTGATACTGACTATGTACAGAACATGAGCCGGGTCCTACATACATAACTTAAAACCTGTGATACTGACTATGTACAGAACATGAGCCGGGTCCTACATACATAACTTAAAACCTGTGATACTGACTATGTACAGAACATGAGCCAGGTCCTACATACATAACTTAAAACCTATGATACTGACTATGTACAGAACATGAGCCGGGTCCTACATACATAACTTAAAACCTATGATACTGACTATGTACAGAACATGAGCCGGGTCCTACATACATAACTTAAAACCTGTGATACTGACTATGTACAGAACATGAGCCGGGTCCTACATACATAACTTAAAACCTGTGATACTGACTATATCCATAGCATAAACCCAATGAAAATGACTATATACAGAAGATAAAGATACTTACTATGTACACAACATAGACCATGTGATACTGACTATATACATAACATGAAGTCTATGATACTTATTACATATAGGACATAACCCTCATGATACTGACTATATACACAACACAAACCCTATGATACTGACCGTACACAGAACACAAACCCTATGATATTGACTATATGCAGAACATAAAGGCTATGATACTGACTATATACAGAACACAAATCCTATGATATTGACTATATACAGAACACAAAGACTATGATACTGACTATATACAGAACATATACCCGATGATAATGGCTAAAAGCAGACATATGATACTCACTATATGAACAACCAGAACCCAATGGTACTGATAATATGCACGCTGTGAACCGTATGAAACTGACTATACACACAATGTGAACCTTATGGTATTGACTGTTTACTCGATCAAAAACCCAGTGATATTGACAAAAGGCTTGATAACACGAACTATATTAAATAGAACTGACTGGACTTCATATCCGAAGGTAAATGAAAATACTTATATAGTCTCGATAATTGTATTCAGACGTAAACACTGTTTGCTTTTAAAGAATGGTATCACATTTTGCCATATACCAACAGCCATATTGCTTTAGGTTTTACACAAAAGGGACGGATAGAATGAAACTTAATTGGCTTGGCAGTCACAAACTGAGCGACAATACCCGTGCAATACTACTGGGTGCGCTGATAAAAAACTTTTGTAGAGTAAGTGTTGAGATCATGAAATATAACATAAGTGTGTCAATGAAGCCAGAGGAATATTGGAAAAAGACACACAAGCAGGTATAGAGTTACCCCTTCCTCAGCGGGTGGTGCACACATTACACGGTGTGTGATTGTCTATGGCACCAGAGATTAGGCTTACAGGTTACGGCGGAGTGGGAGACCCGTAGGGTAAGATCAACACCGAGATTACCTTACAGCCTGATACTGTTTCCTACAATCAGGTAGTAAACACAATCATATGAAGGCATATAAATAGATGGGCATCTATAGAGGTCGATAGATCTTTGGATATATGTTCACATTCCATCGACAATCGGTAAAGCGAATAAAATGATATGTCGTCCTTGTTCGGATTCAAGGTTAGAGAAGGACCCCAGCAACGCCATCTTGTGATACCATTCTTATATCAGTGATCAGGCAAGGTATATTTATGTCACCATAAAACTCTTCTCACAATCTGTGGTTTGTCTGGTTCAACTTCACATTACTTACAGCTCGCCATTTTCTTGTTGGAATATTGATAAGAAGGCCATTATCAATGAACTCTAGAGCGTACGTAGTTATAGATATAATATTAATCTTGTACAAACGTTTTCACTCGTTTAAGATATGGCTTGCTGAGTTTGACCAGCTTACATGTACACGAAACTTGTGGGTAGACACACGCAGAACTGAATAGAGAAATGGGTTGATGATATGAACTGAAGACTATTGGTAAGACAGATATCGAACTGGCTGGGTGAATAGATAGATTGGTTGGTAGGCGTACACAAACCCAAGGCAGGATATATAGTACAAGTGTTGGACATTTATTTAGTTAGACAGTTGAATTACACTGGTGAATAGACGTGTAACTAGTTATGGACACTCCATGTTTCGGGATGAAGGAGTGACCGTTAATGTGAATGGACAATTGTCATGCAATCAGTCAATGAATTTTGAAATAGAAGGAAACAGTGTGTCTTTGAGAACATCCGTCCCGAATAGAGGTCTTGTGTGGTGAAATATGTAAACAAATAAACTTGTTCGAGTTTTTTTTAACGGTTTACATCCAATGTCAGTATACAATGATCGATGACAAATTCAAATAAACGTAGATACATTGATATATGGATAATGCAATTGGATATTGGTTCACTGACGAGCCGACAGCAAGTTACACAAATAGATGAATGAATAGACGCCACATTAACGCATGCACGCACACTCACATCCACGCACACACACGCGTAAGCAAACCCTTTACTACAGTGAAGTACATAGACTTTGTAAGAACTAATATAGAAAAAACATAGTACTTTGACTGGCGAATGGTTCAGGGATTTCAAAGATAAACTGAATAATACATGTAAAGATATGTACATATGGACTCTATGGAATGTAGAATGCCCTGTGTTTGTGAGAGGACAACACAGAACACGGACCCGTAATGTAGGGCTATCATGTGACTGTAAGATGACTCCAAGTAAGGACCAACGTAACTCGTCACCACATTCACAAAGACATATGGCATGTTTGATAGTCGTTCCAGTGACGCTACCACCCCATAATCGTCTCGGTGGTGAAACATTTGGAAGTTCCACAGTGTACGTGTGTGTTTTAGGTCTTCTCCAGTAACGTAGTTCAGAATGTTTTCATGTAAATATATCCTCCAATCTAATGCCAGGTGTCATACGAGAAAAGGGAAATAAACTACACTTTCGTTTGCAATGACATGCGAGTATATGCAATATATGGCACTGTATGTAATAAGCCGCTCATATAATTTAACATACGCCTGTTCTTTAAGACATATCAAAAACTGAAAAAAAAACAACTTCCGGGACGTTAATATGGCAGGACTACGGACTTTGGGTGCATGTTCTCACAAAGAAGATATAAGGGATCGTCAGATTGATCACTGCTGCACCATTTAAGATCTGAGAAGAAGTTTCCACACTTTATAGTTTGGTTTATGACATTTCTAAGCCTGACTCCTCCGTGGGTGTTGTCCAATGTGTTTCCGTAGATGACGTGTGCCACGTACGCCTGTTTTTCAGTTGAACATGTTTATCGACCTTTTAAATTGTCTGGACAGGGTACGCTTACCTTTTCGCGAACACCTGGTGTCATCACTGTTTGATAGTCATTCACAATCACTTGCTTATGATATACGTGGAAAAGCTCAATGGACGCTTTTAATTAAAGAGTAGTTGAGCCGATGTGGGAATAGTGCAATGGACTTGTGACAGCACTATTGAACACAAGCAAAGCATGTTATTGCCTTTGAGTTTTTGCCTTTGAATGGCTGTCAGAAATGATACAGGGGTGAAAAGCTGCAGATGTCAACTTACTTGCTTTGAGGAACACAACGGTTCGGAGTATATGCATATGGTTCCTTCATCAGATGACGGCACGCTAGATAGCAGCAAGTCTGATGGTGGCAGGCAATCAGCGATCCAAGTCCCTAAGGATGTAACTAGCACATGCAGCTGAGACCACCGATACTCTGGAGAAACCCTTGGACTTTTCAACAGCAGACTGAATGAACATCAGACCTCTGATGTTACCAGTTTAATCCGATACATATCACTGTGTTCTTCCAGCGTTACGTTCCTCATAATACAAAAACTGACACCAGTAAAAGTTTATCCTTAAACATGTGTAGGAATGTGTTAGATTCTAAACTGAACTGGCACCTGGAACTAAATTGTGCGTTACATTAACACGAAAATGTGCACAGTTGCCAACCTGACAACATAAAGTATACTTTTCTATCGGCTTATTGCAACGCACATTGCATCGCATTAATGTGACATACTGTGGCATCTCCATTAGACACTAAAACGATAAAAACGCCCCTCCCATGTTTAAAACATATGTCTACATCTTAGTGTGTGGAAAAGGGTTTGTCGCTTTTGTTTCCCTTCCAACGGGTTTAACAGTTACTACATCAACACTATGTGTCCGAGGAAGCTCACATGCGAGGAACTTTACACATTCACCTCGCTATCATTTCAAACTGCACTGACAACGTTTTCCTTGAATAATCGTTGATATAGTGATACATAGCAGTGTGTGTGCATCAGAAACGTACACCTCTCAGAGAACAGGTGAGTTGAGCAGATCGACCGGAAGTGATGAATCATGATGGATGGTACTTGTGTGACCTTGTGCCTCGCGATACTTAATGGCGGATGTGATATATAATGGTTGGTGTGGTGTCTGTCTGGGTTAAATTTAACCGCAATCAGTAATGTTCATCCTTCATTAGAGAGTCGTGTAATTGATCGAATCTGTCAAGCTTGGTTTTGTTGTAAAGAACAACATAAACAGGATGACACGTGTTGAAGGCATACCGCTGCTTTCAGTGGTATTGAATATAATGCATTCCAGGTGGGGAAATACTGTCATTTGACTTTTAAGAGTTTGCTTGCTTGTTTGCTTGATAATACATCTGCATTGTATACAGAGTAATTTGATATACATCTAACGTTATCGATTGTGATCGTGGTTAGTAGTTGAACTATGTTTAGTCCTGGAATTATTGTAAGCTACCTAAGGGAAGTTGACCTTTACTATTAATTGTAACTTTGTAAAGAGAATAACGAATTGCTTGCTTTTGTATTTGGTGGTATGATATTTTCATTTAAATGGTTGAGTAATATGTTTTTAATACAAACCCTGAATGCAAACTTGATCTAATCACTTTATGGTTTGCCAAATGGTGATGTGAAGTTCAACCCCGCTCAACTAGAATTATTGCCTGTTTCATGGTGCACTTACACAGTGGTAAAGTATTTATGCCCTATTCTGCCCATTACCTTCAGGATTACAATTGGTCTTATAGGCGACTGAAGGGATCGGGTGGTGAGGATGTGTAATGTCTGGCTGATGCATTTTGCATCATCCCAGTTACGTAGATGGATGCTCATTATATCAATCACTGGATTGTCTTTTCGAGTTGCATGTACATGCAGTATGACTGGAATATTAATGAGTGCTGCGTTATCAAGCAAACAACTCTCGAGTGCACCGACACACAGTCACATATACTTGTGTATGATTTATCATGGTATATAGTGATATGTGATGATCGATGAATATGCATGATGTTATGAATGATGACAGTGATGCGTAATGTTAAAACAATAGCTCGATGATGTAGCTGGGCTTTTGTAATGGTTGATCCATGATACCTAAATGTTTTCCTGTGACAATACCACCGTCTAATGTCTTTAGGTTGCAACTAAATCACATGGCCTTCTATTGTACATTGTGTGTGTCTTTATATTCCAACACGCCTGTATGTGTGATTGAACAAATTGGACTTTATGGCCGATGATAGGATTTTATTCACATGACACCGTGTCAGCTCACAGCCCAAAGCAACGGATCAGGAGAGTCACTACCAGCAGGCATTACTCGTCTAAGGGACACAACTCTGTACGGTTTAGATACCTGGATTAATCTGTTGTTTGGCCTCGAGTTTGCTGTGTTTGTACCGCAGTCAGTTACTTCCAGACATGCACCATATAAAATCTGCGCAGTAGGGTTATGTATTACTTTTGTTAATAATCACAGCAAACACTTATCGCATAATATCAGAATTTCCTATCATCAAGCAGCAAGCTGGGAACAGGTACAGATATATTTTTCTCAACGTTGGTCAAGTATGTAGTGTCCCGTGCCGTTAGCGCATTTAAATAGTCAAAGACTCTCCTTCAAAAGAATGAATAATTCAGATACGCAAAAGATTCTTATAGCTCATCGTATCAGGGAGTCATCCTTGGGGACCGATAAAATCCTGATGGGAACCAGATAGTTCCCATGGAAACAGGACATATTCTCAACAACTTTTTAAAAACATGCAATATTTATGAAGCAGATTTTGTCTTCAGTCTCATAATACACATACTGTCACGATATCCAACGAATTATTTTTATATTTAGTTTTCTTGTTGCCGAGACCAGAGGCTAATCAAATATTCTGCAGTAATTTCTCGAACAGTCTGTCTTTTCCGAATAAATTCCACACATATTCTATTTGGAAGAAGAAAATGATTGTAACTACAATACGTAGAAAAGACAATGGAAGGCTTGTCCAGATTACCGTTACTCTTTGATTCAATAAACTGCGGCCCAATGCTCTTCATACTTGGTATGGCCGTCTACACAGACATACACATATACCATTGCAACCCAGGGCGAGGGAGACTTATTGGAATGATTATGTCCCCATTATCGTGGGTATTAATATAGTGAAGCGTTGTTGGGGAGAGTGATCATGGTGAATACACGATGTACTGGGTACTAAACAACATGAAGAAGACAGACATAATTGCTATGAGTGTCATACGCCAGGCGGATACATATTTGATGTAGACTGAGAGTTTAAGAGGTTATAAATCGATGGAGCTGAATGGCTGCAAGGTGGGAGGCATTCAGTAACAATGCGGATCCATTGCTTATTCTAGTCATTCGTTAATTGAGGGATCGTTAGCTTCACAATGGTAAAGGAAGTTCACGTCATTTATTTTAGTAAAATATCCATCAAGTTCAGTTTTCGTATTTGTCCTCCGTTTCCACGTCACATGCTGTCCTCCGTTTCCATGTCACATGCTGTCCTCCGTTTCCATATCACATGCTGTCCTCCGTTTCCATGTCACATGCTATCGCGCCAGGATGATCAAGTTGACAACACGGGAAAATGAAACACCTAGAAAATTACTCATCCAATTAATTTCTTCAATGCTTTTGTTTTTAATGGTAGAGGTGCTGACATTCCCATATAAAACGCGTCATTGGTAAAAGATATATGACTGATGCAATTCCGTTATCTCATTTAACCATATGTTTCGGTCTAATATTACAGATAAAAACCCCACATGCCTTTGCATGTGTCTTGACCGCTACCACCGGAGGACTGAATGCTTTAATTTGTTCACGAACATTTGGGATCAATATTTCATAATGATCAAAAATAAAAACCCCACACGTTTCTGCAATAGCTGGACTGACTCAGCGAAATCTGGCTGTAGGACAACTTCTAATGAATCTGGGAAGGGCTTTGTCGCATGTACTTTCGTCATTTTATTTTGTTTTTCATATCCACATTCAGTCAGTTGTACTTGTCATTTCAGGCTGTACTATACCGGTATCCTGATGTCGTCCTATGGTGAGACTGTGGAGGAGATGTCTCCGAGGGTCAGCACACAAGCAAAGAAGGAACTAACGAAAGGCCCTGACACGAAAAACTATGTCCTTCCGAGTATAACTGTAAGGCGCAGTCCAGTTAAGGACTCTATGCTGCTCTACTCCGATCACATGCACAAACTGACACTGGAGAGAAAGGACAATAGATATCACCTGACACCACGTGAAGATCACGCGCATTTTGATCCCCAGAATGCACACATCCCCAGTAGTCGACGGAAGGCGTTGTCATTGAATGAACTAATAGACAGACGGAAGAAAACGTTGCACGACAAAAGAGGTAAACCTAAATCAGCTCGAACACTTCCCAAACGAAGACAGAAACATCTCGCACCTAGGAACCTTCGAATAAGTTTTGTCAGTGCGTCCGATCTCCATGAAATCATAGATTACAGTTTTACTTGTAAGGGATCACTGTGGGAAGATGACAAATCATTAAAATGTGTTCCGCGGGGGATTCCTACAGACAGAACAGAGTATAATGATCCATCGGATAATTCAGGAAGACCTAGCGACTGTGGGAAATGTTCTTTAGGTGAAGACACTAATCAGATTTCCGCTCATTTGGACGCTCCATTAGTCGGCGATCCTCCGCCACAGTCGCATAAAGTCAACAACGTTACTGACCTTGCGAAAGCGGAGACAATTTTGTCCTCAAGTGTGAAACGACACACGAGAAGCATAGCCAGATATCGACCTCGGAGGGCTAAACGCATGCAACTGCAAAGCCCCGACCTGGGCGTAATTCCAGAAGGGGATGGTTTCGGTGCTGGCGAGATACTAGAGGAACAGTTTACCTTCAACCAAGAAACCCACCCTTCAGTGGCATCACTGAATGCCATAAAGCAGTCAAAGGCAAAACGAAATGATGTATTTGTTTTACCACCTCTAAAAATCCACCATGAGTCTGATGCACGTGCAAGATACACTAATTTCAATGTAAACCAGTTTCCACCAAACGTAAAACATGTGGAATCTATAGACAAAGACCCTCTGGCTACTCCTCCCACTGACAAGAAATTTGTTCTTATTCCTCCCGAGAAGTTGCGATGTGCACCAGTTCCGAAAGGGCGCCAGACTTCTGATAAACGGGACGTCCCCGTGGAGTCCACAAGCTCAAACATACACAGTGACGACAAACAACTCCCCACAAACAGAAACAAGTCAAGGGCCCAGAAAAATATGCAAAAGCTTGTTTTTCTAAGAGATTATCCTCACAGGCATTATCATCGAGAATAAACTTTCAGCTATTGATGCAGAACACTCTTAAAGCCAACAAGCTTACAGATACAACAATTATCTCAAAGTCCTTCCAGGCCAGGATTTACACCACCCCCTTTCCGATGTTTACGTACAGAACATACAGCTTAGATGATGTAGTTATTTCATGATTGCAGTCACGTGGACTTAGAAATGGCAGAGTCGTTCTTGTCTCTCCTTCAAGCATCGGAATCTCCTGTCACGGAAACGTTACTAACAAGATTAAGGCGGACAAATAACAGGAAAACTAACAGGTGTGAAGATAGCTTGCAAGTGAGGGTATTTTGAAGTGGCGAGTCGGAGCGGGAGTGGCTGAAAGAATTACAGTTTAGATCTTTAGAGTAACGTAAATGTGGGGAGTGAGTGAGTGATGAGTGAGTTGATTTTTATGCTGGTCTTAGCAATATTCCAACAACATCACGGCGGGGAAAACAGAAGTGGGTTTCACACATTGTACCCATGTGGGGAAACGAACCCGGGTCTTCGTCGTGATGAGCGAACGCTTTGACCACTGGGCTACTTCACCACCCTTTAGGTGTATGTGGTGATACATTGTGACTGCCTTAGAGCAGACTGTAACGGCGGGCAACACCGTACATGCTTTCCAATCACCCCTTTGTAAAGAACATGTTTCAAGGAACGAATTATTCTGGATTTCCAATGACCTTACTTTCCTCAGAACAGGACAACACTTTCGCACAGTAAAGCTGTTTGTTATGTCGTGTGTGGTGACGTCTTACACACATTAACGTTGTGTTTGCAGTATATTCGTCCACACCACAACGTTGCGGGCAATGGAGTTGTCTCACCACAACATTGTATCTGTTAGACTTGTCTCACCATAACGTCGTATAACCGGTAGAGTTGCCACACATTAACGTTGTAGGTGGCGTTGGGTAGAGTTGCCTTGCCGTAACCTTGTATGTGGTTTACGGTACAGTTTGCGGCTCAAAACCTTAACGTTGTAGGAGGTAAACAGTAGAGCTGCCACACCTCATCGCTGTAGGTGGTATGGGGTACATTTGCCAGACCTTAACTTCAGGGTGTGGTAGAGTTGTCTCATTTTAACGTTGTAGACGGTAAAGTTGCCTCGCCATAACGTTGTAGGCGGTAGAGATACTATACCTTACCGTTGTAGGTGATATGGGGTAGAGTCGCCCACACCTTTAGAGCCGCCTTAAATGTCTTTGTGTGTTTACATAAAATAATAAAGGAAAACTATGCGAGACAATGGTTTTTCCTTATGTACTCAGATCAAAATGCTGGATTAAATCTTCATTAAACAAGCAAAAGAAACGTAATCTCTGACGAAAGTGATAAAGCATCTCAAATCTTGGTAAACCAATAGTGAGATGCGAATGCGGACTTCAAACCTAAGTGTATAGTGGCAAGTTTATTTTACACCTCGACCTTGATTCACTAAATACAGTTAATGTTTATATTGTGACAATTGGATAACTATTCTCCAACAAGGCAAACACAGACACAGGATCTGGATAACTACTCCCCGTGATGGCAAGTACAAATACAGGATCTGGATAACTATTCTCCAAGATGGCAAATACAGATACAGGACCTGGATAACTATTCTCAAACAAGACAAATACAGACATAGGACCTGAATAATTTTTTTCCAAGATGACAAATACAGATACAGGATTTGGATAACTATTCTTCAAGATGGTAAATACAGATACAGGACCTGGATAACTATTCTCCAAGATGGCAAATACAGATACAAATTCCTTAGGCGACTGGTTAATGAAGGCCAGTTCTAACCCTTACCTCGACGGGTCCCAAGGCCAAGTATATTATGCCACTTTACACGTCAAACTCAGACGTTGCTGTTTATGTTGGTAATAATAAACGAAAAAAGTGTGAGTGAGTGAGTTTGGTTTCACGCCACTTCTAATAATATTCCAGACATATCTAGGTGGTGTACACCACAAATGGGCTTCACATGTGTAGACTCGAACCCTCGCTTTTGGAGTCACAAGAGAAGATTTTAATTTAACCACTAGGCTACCACACCACCCTAAAAGAATGAACAGCCAGCTCTACATTTGCAGATCAACAGTGAAAGGTTGATTCTAACGTACATTTTTATATTGAAAGGAGCAAATCGAGTTTAATCGGCTTTCCGATTAACACGTTACTCAATACTACTGAAGATTTTGAATATACATCAGTGGTTATATGCGAAAACTGGAGCTTGGTGCTCAATCCAGCTGTCACTTAGAAACCAATCCTACATCAATAATGCTTTCGTACTGGAGAAGGAAACTCCAGAATGCTTTGATCTGTTCATAGAAAAAGATCAAGATTCAAAGACATATGCATGGTCTGAGAAATCCAAGCACTAGTCTTTCACGCTACTAATGCTTTGCTCCACAATACTCTACATGTAACTCTTGATTCGATAGTTCCACTGAGATACAAATCTGACAGCTGTGCATTTATCTTTGACCTTTCCAAATAAACTTAAAAGACGGGCAAGGGGTTCTTCTGGAACAAATATAGACTATTGTGACATAAATGTGCTCAAGACAAATTGAGAAAAAAATGTCCGAAGAAATACCTAGTGAAAAAATAACCTCAGAACACAAAAAAGTATCTTTCCTTTAGAAATATATTTTCAAGAAAGCAAATCAATACTCTTACCTGTTTTTACTGAGAAAAACAAACATTAAGAGAGCAAACATATGTAAGCAAAGATGAAGCAGAAGAAGTGAATATTAGTAAATTTAAGATTATACAATGAATCTTACCCGCCGCATCTATCTATCTGTCTGTCTGTCTGTCTGTCCGACCGTCTCTCTCTCTCTCGCTCTCTCCATATATATGTATAGAAATATTTTTCCATCCTGAAAAACGAAACTGCACCAGTAAGTAGATGAAGAGGTTATAAACTATTAGTAAATATTTCCAACTGAACAAATGAAACTACACTGTACACCTAGATAAAGTACCAATGATAGTAATATGTTATATATTGAACAAACGTAGTTGATTGAAAAATAACAAGAACGCACATACTGGTGGATTCTTTGCAGAGTTTTCCATTTTCTTTCTGCACAGAGTTTGAACAATGGGTAAGCTGAAACGTATAAGTAACACTAATGATTCTAATACTAAACAGAAGCAAAATCATCTCTATTCCCATACGGTCTGAAGATTAAAAACTCCATCAAAATCGGTGATCAATAAATCGCTCAATTGCAGAATACGTAAAAGTATAGCAAACAGCATAAAGAAGTCAGTAACACGTTCATACATGAAACCAAACTAGATGTATCCCCAGCAGTTGTTTTAGCTGAGATATTAGGCTGATATAGGATATCGTGCATAAAACATCATGCATTACCAATGCATATTGCCTTTATACTGTTTACCTCTTTGGTATTGGAAAAATGTGGTTTGGACCTAATTCGAGAAACGGCAAAAAAACTAGTTTAGATAGTGTCCCATTCTTGTCCTAATAATGGACACCTATCATCGCGGTTTATGTTATCTCAAAAGGTAAGTATAATGGGAATCTCAGCGTCACCCTATATATTTCTGCTAGATGCAGACATGTTGGTGATAATAACCAATAATCTTATTGCAAGAAATGGTTGCTAAACTGAAAAATATGGAGCATGAACTTGAAGGATATGCCGAGGATACAAATGTATTTGGCGTTAGGACTGATGACAATGTGAATGCAGGAACTGATACAATGATTAAAAATGTCTTTATTGGAGAAAGGTGTATTGGTAAATGGATGTATATGGACAGGCTGAATCACAGGCAGTTTAATCAATTAAGAAGTTGTTAGGATCTCAGTGTTGACTACAACATTTGTGGGAATCCATACATAGAATTGGGTGGCATGAACTTTAAAATTGATATCTAGAATTGCTGACGTTTTCGAGAGGCCTATAGAAGTTGGACTAACATGAATACATGACACGTTTTGTGCATAACAACTTCTTTAACAATCGTTTACGACGTTTTTTAAGCTAATTCCTGCTCTCGTATCAGGTGAATGCTGCCCAAACCCAACCCTAGAGGATGTGTGTATGAGAAATCACGCAACTCTGTGGACAAAAACATAACAGAGGCATCACAACCCATAGCAATATTTCAATAGTTAAAACACAAGACCTCTCTTAAAAAGACAGGACATGAAATCTTTCTGATCACCGCCTAAATATCCAGACCACCATTTTTCCTGGACACAAATCGATATTCTCCATACCGGAAAACCACTAAAATACGACAAAATGTTAAGAAGCATCGAATTCTGAAGAAAGATACATTCAATTCAACATGGGCCTGATGAATGAACAAGAATTATCTCTGAAACGTAAAAGATGTTGCTGTACATAAAATGCGTCATGTATTTAGGTGGATTTATTGTTGTCGAAACTTTGACTGGACCTGTTTTCAATATTTTAAGGTTTAGTGATAAAACATATTTAACAGTGTAACAGAGACATCTGACTGAGATCAGCATTAGTCGTTGAAAGTCAGATGACCATAGAATATATCAGATGATTGGCCAAAACCCCTTACTGCCCATTACGTCATTTGCCATGAAACGTCAAACTGATTTATATCGCGTCAATACGATTCTATGCCCCGACTCTAGGCAATCCCGGATCAAATATTCATTGTCAGCTTGTATCATTGAATTCCATTCTTCATGCAGCGCTGTGCCACGTTCGTTGTTAATATTGCATGAAGTTTCCTCGGTTTAAACGGCGCTGTCGCTTCTGACACAGTCAACGATTACGAATCATCTGTCCTATTACGCCTGTCCCCATACACCCATTTGTGTTTCGATTACATGCATATTAATGACGTTGGGACCAAGGTAAATTGTTTTTTATACACGTTTTAGCAAAGAATTAAGCCTCCATTTCACTTTGGCACAGTTGTGACATTTATATAAAACGTACAATACTGACATGTAAAAAATGTAGACACATCCAATAGTTAAAAAAACCAAACAAACGGTTGTTTGAAACACTTCATGAAATTATATTTCAGATGCTGATTTCAATTCTACACAAAAAACCCAAAACACAGTACATTAGTACAGTTTGAAAGAAACTGGCAAAGGAACAGTGACGTTAATATTTGTATACTTGAACACGAACAGTTTCCATTCCCAGACTGTAATAATTCAACTTCGCATTTAGTTGATGTCCAACTGAAACAAAGTTAAGCATCCCCAATAATCTTTACGAAGTTGCATATTTCGGCCAACACCAGTCGTGTGTGAACGTTGAGTATATTTGTTGTCGTAGAACCCCGTAGGAACGTTAACCAGTGGAGGTTCAGAACATGGCGTGTGGCTTGGCTCCTAATTTTGTTTCAGTAGTGTCCTGTCTTCGCGTTCTGACGTCACCCTGGGTCGTACATGGACGATCCTTCACCTCATTACTTGCCCTTAGCACTTGCCTTATTAACAACTGTGTATGAAGTGTAAATATATTCCCCGAGCAATTGCTTTAAAGGACATACCGTAGTTATACATACATTCTCATATTCGCCCTATCATAAAGGCGAAAAGTGATTGAACTTTGTAATCGATGTACAAAGTGGTGGGTTTGCTGCTTACGAATAGTTTTTGAAATAAACTTAAAGGTCACATGCAACGTAAAACACAACTTTGCAGATTCTTATACCTTTCGGTATGCACGTACGGAAACAAATCATCAAAAATGCCAATTCAACCTATAAAGTTAACCGCAGTGAAAAGAAATCGGACTTCTAATGATTCACTAATCCCCCCTCCCCCTCTCGCGCGCTTGGTGAAAAAAGTAGTTTTAGAAGCTATGCTGCACCGCGCCCATAGCGCATGCGCAGTGTGTAGATTCGCGGAGCTTGAAACAGTATGCCTGCCCGGAATATGAGGTCGTGAGCAGATGTCTAATCTTGGTTGTGTACATAAACAAGTGAATAATCTACTCGTTACATATTAAACATGTTGATTGTGATAAGCGGACTCCGTCACAGAGAAAACTCAATGTCTGGATGATGACACCTGTATGTCTTCCTGCCTGTCTTCTAAAGACAATATGCAATGGACAGCTTCAATTACTGACCATTTGTAATTTGAAATTAACATCTACCGGGCTTATAAGCCACAAACAAAGAGCCGGCATGCGGCAAATGAACCAGTGGCCAATGACAAAGTGTCGTTACACATGAGTGCACACCCACCGGCCCTGATTGATTTCGGTATCGCGGCTGCTTCGTATCCAGGGAGGTGAGCCCAAATACGAAATATTGCTCTTTTGATTTGCTACTATCCGTTATAATTTTGTTTATTTGTTTTTTCACAATCACCAATGCATTTTATACATCATGAACAAGTGATAAGAGTGTTTTAATTATGTTTTGATTTTTTTGTTTTGGTTGCATGTGACCTTTAATTCATACGTATCATCACACACAGACTGAACTTGAACATAGTTGTGAGGCATTCAGCATGTACCAGGTTAATGTACTTTTACTACAGTAATCCACTTAACACGCTCGTGTCACCACCTTTAGACAAAACATTAACATGTTCACCTGGTTCCGGATTTAAAACACAACTGTAAGTAAGACATTTCATGTTGCAATACCATGTGTTAAAATATATATTAACATAATCTACTTAACGGAATGGATATCTGTTCTGTACTCTTGGTTTGTGCCCACCTTCCCCACACCTAACCAAAGATTCCAATAAGCTGTCTAAGAGAAGACGTTCCTGTTTTCCGTAGACAATAAAACACGGGTGACTTTACTTTCAATAATGTTTTTGCATTGTGTTCCATCGTGTTTTGTGCAGGAAATCATTAAAAAAAGAAACATAGTTACAACATATTCAGTCTTGCAGCTGCTCTTATTTTTTTGTTGGCGTTAATGTGTAGCGACCTCAAAGATAGGGCTGTTCAGATTTAAGCATGGTTTCACTCCAAAGTGATGCACCTGTGTTTTTATAAGTGGTACGCGACTTACAATCGAGCTGCTTATGGGACATGCTCGAAGCAATCATTCTGGAGCAATCATAATACCATACACAAGCATTCAGATCATAATGTGCCGCAACGTAAACTAGTTTTGTCTCTTAACACTCTCCCCCTGTTGTCACAGGGTGAGTATGATGCAGTAAGGCATTGGCACACAGGCTGTCATTTGATATAGTGATCTGGCCTGGCCTGGAAGACAAGATGAAATGAAAGCCCCTGACGTTTGATGACCGATTGCCATTCCCCTTATGTGGTTCACGTAATTAGAAGTGCCTAAATCATTATCAGTATATGATCAAATCAGTACACTTAGCAAGCAGTGTCACAAATCAGTCGAGGTGGCGAGGACCGTGGCGTACGTGATTCTAATTGGTAAAATGTCGATATTCATATTAATCAAGTGAATTGTTATATAATCCTGTACACAATCTGATCAGTTAAAACTTGAGTTGAGGCCTTGATATATTTCAGTTCTCAGTGCTTTTAATTCTCATTCGCAAAACGCATCTTTAGTGATAGCAGAGTGAATGGAGGCGACAGAACAGTTCCCATTCTCATTACCTTTATTTTCAATTCCCAGTATCGTTAATTCTCAATCGCAAATTTGAAAACGCACCTTTGGTGATAACGGAAAGGATGAAAGCGTCACAGCAGTTTCCATACCGATTAATGCATGCTTCAACGCGGGGGAATAAAACACATTCCACTGATTGTGAAGGGCGCAAACTGCAAAAATGAAACTTACATAAATGGGTCTCTAAAAATCAGTATTGGCTGAAATAGTCAGTATGCGTCGCCCAAGAGCAGAAAGACATGTACCTCCTAAATTCTGAATTCATGGCACCGTTCCAGCAATGTCATAAGCATGTGTTTTTCACTATCAGTATGTACAAACACAAGGTGCTACTCAAAAGTGAAGGGTATTGAGCCCCAATGATGGCCTCGGTCAAAACGTCAGTGTCATACGAAGTCAAGTCAATGTCATGCAAAGGCAAGTCAATGTCATATAAAGGCAATTCAATGTCATACGAAGGCAAGGAGGTAGGAGGTAAGAGGTAGGGAAAAAATGTGGTTCATGGAGACAGACTAAACTTAACATAGGTTATGGCAGATAGGCTGACACATACGACGTACCAGTGACCGAAATGGTTGGTCTTTGATGTATGTGCTGCGCTTATTGTTGCCTAATCATGCAAGCAGTACCCTAGTATGGTGTTTGGTTTCCCGCCATGCACATTCGAGGTAGGTTCTCAAACAATTATCCGTGTTGCGAGCTGAGGCAGAACCACCATATGGCTACATGCACGTTTGAGTAAATGTAATCTTGCCCTCTAAACTAACCACTTGCCATGAATATTGAATAACGACTTGCCGGGGATATGGAACAAAGGATTTAGGCAGTAGCCTTTGATTCATTGAGTTAGCGAAACCACATGGCCAAAGGTCGAGAGCAGCAAGTATTTCCCAATTGATTTAGAGTCGGGTGTCTCTCCAAGGCTCTACAAATATAGCAGGTCGATGTGATCAATGTGTTCTGCTCAGTGCGTCTTCCATGTGGACATAACTGAACTTAGAACCACAAATATCAGTATCATTGTAAGCATATGAAACAAATACAGATATCTGTTTGTATACAGCTCTAAAACAACTTATCATGCAAAACAGACATGGAAATACATTTTCCTGAGTGCGTGGCAAAAAGATTGTTCTTTAATGCAGAGACAGACAGACAGACAGTCATTCACGTATGTGTGTGTCTGTCATAGGCCGCGCGCCGAAGACCCAGGCTCCATTTCCCACACGGGCACAATACGTAAAGCACACACTCACCATAGGTCACGTGTAGACTAGGTCATCATGCGTGCGTGAGTCTGTGTGTGTATTTTGTTTCAAATGGAACGACAAGATTCGTTCGATCCCTACATGTTAATGGGGGAACTGGTGACACCTGCAAGCATGCTTCAGACAAATCTCAACATATGGTCCGGGCTAATCAGCATTCGAACTTACCATGCATCATTAGTGTCCAAGGGATACAACTCAGCACAGCCGTGTGACTGCGCCACCTGTGATCTAAAATGGTTAATGCAAACCAAGTGTAACCATGTGATGGGGAGACGTGTCGTCATTTATAACTCAAGTGGCAAATGTTTACTGACATTGATTACCACGACAACGAACTGTGCCGCATGTTAGTCTTGCCTCTTTGGCCGCCATTCCTGGTAAAGGCATTCAGTGTATCGAATATAGAGAGTGACAGATCTCAGCAAACAAAACAGCATCTGGAGTGATTGTTGACTGACTGTTGTGCCCACTTACACACACATTTTCCTCGGCTGGTTGCAGTAGTGTTCTAGTCTCACCGATACCATCCCAGGTGGTAATGACAAGGCTCTTGAATATAACAATTGGTTCTTAACTGGTCTACGAGCCCAACATCAAGCTGCTTTCATTCGATTCCTAATTGAAACTGTTGCTCCACGCCGGTGTGTATTCATACCGCGCCTCCGTACTGTTATGTGTCTAATAAAGCACGTCTCTTGAGTACTGTTAGCGCTCCACATCTCCCTTTGGGACATTACGTTTGGCAATCAAGTTGGCGGGCTTCATTGACAGTACTGTTTTCTACCCAGCATAGTGATTATTAAAGGCCAGTAAAACATCTGAGTGGATACTGTCACACACAATTCAATAGTGTTGTGCATAAGTCTGACATGCTCTTCCAGCCATTGGACACTGTTCATATTTAACGCAGCTGTTAGCAATGCTCCAGTTATAGAGGCCTGCAAATATTCGAGTCGCATTAGAGCTGGATAGAGCTGAGCACCAGTTAACATTGTCGAGCACACATTCAACTTAGCCATTGATCCCTCCCTTGTCTCTCTCAACAAACATTGGGTCGTGGGTCTATATTCTGAACTTTGACTCATTGACAGGCATTTGGAGTATCACATCTTAGTGTTTATACCGTCTTTGTGGTGAAGTGCTTACAAGGTTCGGCCGGAGAGCGGGTGGTCGTAGGTTCGATCCCCGCCCGTGACATACCTGAAGACGTTAAAATATGGTACATATTGGCCCCATTCCTGACGGACGGCATTAACAGGTAAAACAGGGACTGCTCGGAGTCAGTATAATGTGTCTGTGTGGGGTATTCATGCTTAACTGCGGCATGGTATCTCAGTGGTCTAGCACAATAAAACCACCTTAGATAGTACAAGCACAAGTACATAAACACGCATGCACGTCGCCATAGGAGCGAAATATTCCTAAGCAGGACGTTAAACCCTATTTACTTATTCATGAACGTTGGCACTGGCAGCATGTCTAGATTTTACGTTTGCATTCTGACACAAACGAATTATCAATAATGTGCTACCCATCCTAATCTTACTCATTTCCGACTGTGAACGGCCCTACATGATCACCTCTCAAATCCTTGCCACAATATATGTAAAATACATTGTCATAATACCACTGGCATTTCAGTTGATGAAATATCAACATCCACCAAGCGGAAGTGTGTTCGTTACAGTAGCTGCTTAGTAGCACCCATCATTCTGCTAATACATTTCTATGTATAGAGTATGAGAAAAAGAACAAAATGTGTCTCTTGTAGTAAGCGAAAAAGCGTTGCGTTACCTTGCAATCAGCAATAGCCCAGCTGTATTACAGCAGCCCGTGAATGACTCAACCAGTGACCGACAGCAAGAGCACCGATCAACGCTACGCAGGGTAACGTGTACAGGTATACATCCTACACCCTGTATAATTCTGAAAATATCGGTCTAACTCTCGTGGATGAAGTCTTGATTGTTTAGTCCATTACCCTCATAAATGTGCTTTTTAATTATTGCTGTCAATAGCAGTGAAACTTTAGGCACACATACAGAATACCAGATACCCATCAACCATGTTAGTAGCCAATGTCTGAAATACGCCCTGAAAACCTTCAGTGCAAGTAAGTAATTCAGCCTTAAAAATAGGTGCTTTCAATACCTCCTTATGCTAATATTGACTATGTTGTGGTCGTGCGCCATCTGTTATGAAACCATCAAAAAGATAGCATGTCACTGAAATGGGAAAGCTGCTTGAAACACCACAAGTTCAGCATGACCAAGCGAAGCAAACACCAAACTCCCACCATGCAGCAAAGCCCTCAACAAATGTCACAGAGCGATCTGATATGCACATCTACCGATGCTTGATCGATTTTTGTGTATGGTCTGCCAACTCAGTATATGCACATTGCCAGATATTCAATGTGGGTTGATAAGTGCATTAAGCAGTGTTTAAAGTAGGTCCACGTAAAAATCATCGTCATGTTCGATACCTTCTGTGGATTGACGTCCTTTTGCTAATAGGTCATTGATAATAATTTGCCAAGTCGATCAACAGGAAAAACATCGAATTAACATGACTGAATGCTCCTTGAAAAGAACATTTATTTGACAAGTGAACCATACACAGCCTGTTTAACTCAAAGCCAGTAAAGACACAGCATGCTCCATGTCAGTATTTTATTTTTTTCATGGGCACATACAATATGATACCATTTATGCCGTATGTCGTCCTCGTGGTAAACAGTACTTTAATGTCAAAGACCTCGTTAAACACTAATCCAATAAGTGATACGCCTATTACACCAATAAAGGTGCCACTTGTGTGTTTATCTTGCTATTTACTCACACAGGGGTTTGTGTACAGGTAGACTTTGTGCCTGTCGAAATGGTGCACAAGTCAAGTTAGGATCCCAACAGATATTGTTTTTTTACAATGGATATGATGATTACACGATGCCATTTAGAAAGTGGTCAAATTCTAGTACTTTTTTCGGTTGAGTCCCATCCGGGATTCGAACCCGCACCCTCAGAGTCAGGCACCTAATCGCCAGCACACAAAGTCAGCCGCTCAACCGAAAAAAGTACTAGAATTTGTACTTTACTAAGAAAGTGAAATCCCAAATATGACATATGTTGCATTTGACCACTTTCTAAATGGCATCGTGTAATCATAGCTTTCGGCCGTGGGAGCCGTGCCAATTCACACTCATCAGAGGGGTACACAAAGTACGCAGTCTAGACTACCAGTTGTCCGACTTTCATTTTGTGGAAGTCGCGGTGGCTGAGCGGGCTAGGCGGCTGACTTTGTGTGCTGGCGATTAGGTGCCTGACTCTGAGGGTGCGGGTTCGAATCCCGGATGGGACTCAACCGAAAAAAGTTCTAGAATTTGTACTTTACTAAGAAAGTGAAATCCCAAATATGACATATGTTGCAATGGATATGATGTTTCGTTCTGATCCTTTTCTAAAGAAAAGCCGATAATACTTCTTCTTTCTCTCCAATTCTGTCATTTTCGTTCGAGAAGATATACGGTGATTCTTACATCACCTTTCTGTCATCGTCTAGTGAAACACTTGTTGAAGGAATATATAGAGGTTATACATGTCACGACCCGTGAAGGTCCCGGGGTAGAATAGGCCTTCAGCAACCCATGCTTGCCATAAAAGGCGACTCAGCTTGTCGTAAGAGGCGACTAACGGGATCGGGTGGAAAGACTTGCTGACTTGGTTGACACTTGTCATCGGTTCCCAATTGCGCAGATCGATGCTCATGTTGTTGATCACTGGATTGTCTGGTCCAGACTCGATTATTTACAGACCGCCGCCATATAGCTGTAATATTGCTGAGTGCGGCGTAAAACTAAACTCACTCACTCACTATACATGTCACACCATCTCTGTAGCTGTTTCTACGTACAGTGTAACAAGGACGACGCCAGTCCTCCCCCACGACCTATGTAGGCTTCTATGTTGTGAAGGGAATATACACGACATTCTTCACCCTCGAAATGTGCGGCTTATTCGGTGTGTTTCGGTTCCACCCTTCTTACCCCTTGTGTGACGCTCTTCCTGTTCAGAGGTGTGTACAGCGCCATTCTTCTCTCTCCCCCTGTGCTGTTCGTTCTCTTGCGAGGTGTATATTGATGTCATTCTTTCTCCTCGACCTTCGTAGTTTAATATGTTATGAAGGGTATATAGTCATATGTCACACGTCTCCCTCACCCTGTGCAGTCCGTTCTCTTGCGAGGTGTATAAAGGTGGTATTCTTCTCCCTCGACCTATTTAGTTCTTTGCGTTTAGAGGTGTAGATAAATACCATATTCTCACCCAACCTGTATAGCCCTTTCTGTTGAGAACGGTACATAGACGCATCCTTCGAATTCGTCATGTGAGGTTAACGTCTTCCCAGCCCCTCTTTCTGTAACATCTGCTACTGTAAGCATTTCATGGGTGTCGTAATGCTTAAATGGTGTGATAGAGCACCTTCCATGCGACTGGAATCAAAAGAGAGGGGCACTCTTTGTATAGACCTTGACTATAGTACGTGTTATCCGGTGTTCGTGATCATCAATAGAAAAGCACTTTCGAGATCAAATAAAATTTTATGAGAGATGTTTACGCCTGACTGCAAGGCGTGCCCACATCTCGGCGACCCAGACTGTCGGCAGTGCACGGCAACTGAGGCTTACCACCGATGTAGTTATGTCAAGCACCGAGTAAGCCTTGGTGGGTAAACGGATTGTCCGCGGATCTCACACATACTTGTCCCTGGGCCTGTTCACTTCTTGCTGCTGTGAGGAGGATAGGCCAATTCTCCCGAGTCGCCATTTGAAGCAGTCTCTCCAACGTTTCGCCTCCCTTCGGAAGGTAGTTGTAAACATGCCTAGAAAAGACAACAATATCTTTGTACTATGGTCCATATGAACAAGGTCGGTCTGTGAATAAAAATTGTGGAGCCCAGCAGGAAAGATGAAGTACGATTCATGCTAATTTACCGCAATGTTTTCCTCCTCAAAATATATTCTAATTTGTCAGGGTTGAAAGACACCCAACTTTCTCAAATGTGAACACGTGTACTAGGCATTTACAAACGCATATATTTCGGGAATCTTTCGACTGTATCGCATATATCAAAACTCTCCTGACTCTTTATTTGAACTGGGTGAGACGTGATTGCGTTATGCTTGTGGATTATATGCTCTGCAGCTGTTTTAAGCTCCGTCTCGAGGTGATCGTTAGTCTTGCACAGGATATTGTGGGTTTTTCAATATCCCACACATGTCAAGGGGGTTTGCGGAGAATCCAGAACCCTTATAAGTACATTACACTTCAGACTGGAAGAACTAAATGTACCTATTCTAACTTAGAAAGACAGCTCATCTAATGGGAATATACAATTACAAGATGTGTTGTTGATTTTGCATGTAATGTGCATGTAACATGGCATTATCATTTATAGTTTAGCATGTCAAACAAACTGAATGATGTACATAATTGTATGCATGTATACACTTTTAAATTTTATTTTATTCAGTTCAAACGCACTGAAAACCCACGTTAAAATTCGCCACGTGGGTGCAATATTTGAATCCCATTTCTGGTGTCCCCGGCCGTGATATTACTGGAATATTGATAACGGTTGCGTAAAACTAAATTAAATCAGTCAGTTCAAACGTTATTTCATGAAAATCATTACCACCAAAAAGGGGTCAGTAACGCGTGTGTCACATGATGTGATCTAATCAATAGCAGCTACATTTCCCTCCTACGCATTATCTGTTGTTCACAGATATTGTATATTCGGTGTTGTTCCTTGTGTGTACCAAACCACGAGCATATTTTTCTCATATGTGTAGTATCATATTAAAAGTCAATAGGACATTATGTGAAAAGTCGAGCTGACAAATTTATTCCCCCTCATAACAGAACTGAACAAGAATTGAAAACATAATTTCTGAATGGACCGTTAATGTTGTGTAAGGGTATGCAAACACAAACCTGTTCCGGTAGTGTGCGTGCGTGCGTGCGAGTGTGTGTGTGTAGCTTAAGGGTTCACTAGTCAATAATCGATAAGGTCTCACACAGGTTCCTCATATGTCACACATATCTGGCGTCATGAAAACAAATTTTCCTCTATATGAGATATCTCAACGTTGTATCTTCATACACCCTACTGTCTAGCTTTCCTCTATAGGAGGAATCAGAACATTGTCTCTTTATACACCCTACGGTATAGCTTTCCTCGATAGGAGGTAACAGAACGTTGTCTCTTCATACACCCTACTGTACAGCTTTCCTCTATAAGAGGTATCAGAACATTGTCCCTTTATACACCCTACTGTACAGCTTTCCTCTATAAGAGGTATCAGAACATTGTCCCTTTATACACCCTACTGTACAGCTTTCCTCTATAAGAGGTATCAGAACATTGTCCCTTTATACACCCTACTGTACAGCTTTCCTCTATAAGAGGTATCAGAACATTGTCCCTTTATACATCCTACTGTACAGCTTTCCTCTATAAGAGGTATCAGAACACTGTCCCTTTATACACCCTACTGTACAGCTTTCCTCTATAGGAGGGTATCAGAACATTGTCCCTTTATACACCCTATTGTATAGCTTTCCTCTATAGGAGGGTAGATAGATAGATAGGATATTTATATAGCTCACATATCCACGCACTAGTGCATGCTCAAGACGCTGGTATTTTCCCCTCGATCACTGGATGTCAATCTCAACAGCACATCGTATTTCAATCTCAACTCCCTGGGCAGTATACAACTCTTGCTGCCACCAAGCGCACCGAGTTTATTGTGGCTCTTATCCTAACTACGTAGGTACCCAAATGACAGTTGGGTGGACTGGGACACATAGTAACAGCACTTTGTCCAAGTTTACTGCACGTTGCTGTACCCGCAACTAGGTGCATGCACGTGTTCATGTGGCCACCATCTGGTCATATACCAACGGATTCGTGGGTTCTTTTATGTGCACAGGGTTGTGTACTGTACACTAGGGGTTGTGACAACACTGAAAGAGTCTGCACACAAAGTTGACTCCAAGGTTTTTACACCCGTTCACAGGTGGGCTCGATCCCGAAACCCCATCCTCGCTGGATCGCTAGCCTGGCACCTTAGACAGCTCGCCCGCCATGCCCCCATGGGTATCAGAACATTGTCCCTTTATACACCCTACTGTATAGCTTTCTTCTACAAGAAGTATCAAAACGTTGTCCATTTATACACCCTACTGTATAGCTTTCCTCTGTAGGAGGTATCAGAACATTGTCCCTTTATACACCTACTGTATAGCTTTCCTCAACAGGAGGTATCAGAACATTGTCCATTTATACACCCTACGGTATGGCTTTCCTCTGTAGGAGATATCAAAACGTTGTTCCTGAACATCCCAATTTTTAGAATCAGATGTCCCACCACAAACCGACACAGAGTTGTCTGAAAGATTATTCCGGCTGTATTGTTGTACTATCCCAGACAAAGGTTCAAGAAGGTAGGGACTCTTACCATACACTAGCGGGTCCATGCACGCGTTTGATACAGCAAATAAGAACAGCCCTCTTTGTACTTTCTGGTCAATCTTCTTGGCGGCTTCCCTGTAAAGTAATCACTTGACCTTGGTGATCTGGATATATACATATGGAAATTAATTAAGCAACACCAAATTCAAAGACACATAAAAACTTAACAAAGTTTAACGAAGTAATTTTGATGATTGATTATTCAATTTTGATGTATTGACATACAGCATGAGCTTTTCATGGGTTGATATGACGCGCGTGAAGCTTGCACAGCGCACGTGCATTGCTTTAACCTCAACTTTCGAAAAATGCACTTTTTCCCTGGGGTGTTTACAAGCGCAGGTTGTCGATTGCATTCGGTTTTTCATTCATTTCAATGTCATGGCACGTAGGAAATTATCAGAGGCCACTCGTTGGCAAATAATCGGCATGAGGAATGCTGGTATGTCTCTAAGACAAATCGGGACTCAAATCGGACGACATCATTCCATAATTTCAAAACTTTTGAAAAAATACCGGGCCACTAATGAAGTTAAAGACCTGCCTAGACCAGGAAGACCCAGGAAGACCACAGTCCGGGAGGACAGAGCTTTACTGAGACTTGTACGGCGCAGGTCCTTCGACTCGAGCTCTCGGTTGAGACAGGAGTGGCTTCCAGGGAGACCCATCTCGAACAGGACTGTTCGGAATCGTCTGAAAGCTGCAGGATACCGGGCAAGGAGGCCAATCAAGCGACCCAGACTGTCTCCAGCCCATAAGGCAGCCCGACTGGCCTGGTGTAATGACCGTTTGCACTGGAACATTGCCTCTTGGAGGAAGGTCCATTTCTCAGATGAGAGCCGGTTCTTGCTGCACATGGTGGACGGTCGTACTCGGGTCTGGAGGCAGAGGAACACAGCAATGGCTCCACGGAACATCCAGGAGACTGTGGCCTTTGGGGGAGGTTCCGTTATGGTATGGGGGTGCATTTCCATGAACTGCAAGTTGGATATCATTACCATCCGTGGCAACCTTAACGGTGTTCGTTACCAACAGGAGGTTCTTGACAGGGCTGTGGTACCTCATTTTGAGAACCATCCTCTGGCAACGAGACCCATATTTATGGACGACAATGCTAGACCTCACAGGGCGCATGCTGTAAATGATTTTTTGCGGCAAAATGCAATTGACAGAATTCCATGGCCTGCCATGAGCCCTGACCTCAACCCCATTGAACATTTGTGGGACTTTCTTGGCCGTCGTGTGAGGCAGAGAGACCCACCAGTCCATAATCTCAACGAATTGACGGCTGCCCTGCATGAGGAGTGGAACAGGATCCCCCAGAATCAGATCCGGAGACTCATCCAAGGAATGAGGAGGCGTCTGGAATCGGTGGTGCGTGCGCAGGGAGGACACACTAGATATTGATGAAAGTCGGTGTGCAGACTCTCAGATGACTGTTCTTTCTTTCCATGTGACATTTGTGTTAATACACCTGACAACAACGTCTGTGGATGAATAGTAAATTGTGTCCATTTTTTCATGAATTTAAGACAGTTTTAAGAATTTGGATTTCGTTGCAATAAAGCAAAGTCTTGATACTTTTTCCCTTTAAGTTGTTTGTCAGAGATCGTCTGTTGAATAAAAAAGTGTCAAACTATATCAACCCGGCATATTTTGATTGTCAGAACACTTCAAAGTTGCTCCAATAGAAAAAATTGGGGTGTTGCTTGATTAATTTCCAGGTGTATATTTCAACTCATGTTTTCTCTGTACATAAATGAAAACTACGGCGTGAACCTCTCCTCTACATAAATATGTTAGACGTATGTGAAGTGTATATGTCAAACGGCATGCAAGTAAGCATGCACTTTGATATTTTACCAGTATGTCATCATTCTGGGACACCAGAAATATTATTTCTTGTAATCATGTGGAGAATCGAACCCAAGTCTTTGGCGTGACAAACAAACGCTTTACCCACAAGACTGACCATCGCTCCTGGCGTATGATAAATAATGAAAACTTTACATGTCAAATACAACACGATAGAACAAAATGGATAGCAGACTAATGCTCAATATGTTACCCAATGCTAAGTCAATTCGGACTTGACAAAGCTTTCTGAATTGGACTGGATTTAAATTCATTCTCCATGTTCAAGGACATTTGATAGGTGTGTTGTTTAATATGGCCTATAACAGAATCTCATTTAATGTGCAGCAGTTTCGAGTTCAAGACAGGATATTGTTTACAAATTCTGGTCTTCTTTTCATCTGTTATTTCAATAATTCACTGAGCCCAGTGCATATTACTAAAGTGCATAATAACTGGAAATATGTATCACATACCACAAAAATGTAAGATTGAAAATACGATCTTGAAATAATTTAAATTGTAGGAGATGCGATGAACTCGCCAAGAGTTTATATTTCTCAATGTAATGTCTTCTGACAGAACTTACCGATCAAACCACCAGTAAGCGGCCATGGCGAAATATGGAGTCCAACAAAGAATAAACACGCTCACTGAAAATGATTATAGATATTGCTTAAATAATGATTCACTATTTTCAACATTATACTTTTCCTTGTCTAAGATCATTATGAAATAATGAGTTATATCTAATTATTTTGAAAATGACAGTAGAGGGCTTGATGCTATCAGATTTCTATAGACTTTATCATGAAAGCACAGAGAGACAAAGCCTTGCCATAATCACGCGTTTATTTTTGAGTTCAGAGACATCTGTGACCCTCGTGTTTGACGTTCAAGATGATTGGCCTTTTACTAAGTTTACAAGTGAATAAACATATTGCTAGATGGTGCATCATGTTTGTGGATGCGTGCTCGTGCGTGCTCGTGCGTGCGTTTGTATGCGTATGCATTTGTGTAGTTGTTTTGCTTGTGTACGTATGTATGGCTGTGTGTTTGTTATAGATAAGGCAAGACGTTTGAATTAAAAGGCAGAAATAAACATACCAATGACTAATGTCATCTTTAGAGTCCGTATTTTGGCCTTGCCCATTCTTCCCGAATTCGAACATCGGATCCCTCCTCGTGTCTGTCTGGAGTCCACAATGATATCTACAGACACATAAAGACAATCGGAATGTACTTACAGGCAACTTACCATTGAACTTGAAGACCACAGAAAGGTTTGTTTGTGGAGAACAAGAACTTATTGTATTTTCTGTGACGACACTGTTTAACAAACGATGACTGATACAAATGTATTCCACAACCGTTAGGACAAGGTCTGGCATACTGTGAGGCAATCATATAATAACATCATATGACGAAAATGTTAAACATAATATAAAGACAAGAATGTTACGACAATGGTTATAATGACTCACAAGTCATGTTCTCTGCGCAATGTGTTCCCTTTATTATACATGTTGTAGATGCAATATAGTCACAACAACTTCAACTTCAGTCATCCCTCACAGATGTAATAGCTACTTCAATCAACACTATCATGTTTGATGATCAGTTTTAGAGTGAATGAGTAGGTTTAGATTTACGCCGTACTCAGCAATATTCCAGCTACATGGTGGTGGTCTGTAAATAATCAAGTCTGGATCACTCACTCCAATGATCAAAAGCATGAACATCGATCTGCGCAATTGGGAAGCGATGACATGCGTCAGCCAAGTCACCGATCGCGAGCCTGACCACCCGATCCCGTTAGTCGCCACTCACGACAAGCATAGTCTCCTTTTATGGCAAGCATAGGTTGCTAAAGACCTATTCCACCCCGGACCTTCATAGGTCGATCAGTGTTAGATACACATGGTTACTTGATTACACTTGTTCAGTATGTAGAAGACACGTACATTCCTTGATCATATCACAGTAAAGAGTGATACTGATTTTGTATATTCTGAACCAGTGACAAGCAAATATCCTTCACGACATAAAGACGTGACATAGGTAATTACAGATGCTACAGAGGTATAGCTACAAATACCCGAGCCTCACTTCTTTTCTATCATTGCATTTATACTGTTCTGCCAACAGAGAAACCTTTCCGTGCCACCCGGTGTTCTCATTGTTATTGAATGTCGTGTGCTTCGAGAGTAGATTCCACTAGTCTTCCCTCCAAGGTCTGCGGGAAACAAGACTTTTCTTTGTGGTGGCGAGTCATGGAAAGCTCAGCTTTTGATCCTGTGTACATAAGCTGACCAACCTCTTAAGATTACTCTGTTACCTTTGGCGTTTTTAATGACATCTCCTTTTTGTTTAAATGCTGGGATTTGTTATTAGTGACTAGACAGGCCACTAAAACTGACTTAATTTAGCCTTGGCTTCTGTGTCTCAGTCGTGAGGGAGGTGGCGTTAGTGGTCAGTATTTCACCGATATCTTGGCGTGTCATCTGTGCAGGGAAGTCTTCGCATGAATCAGATTGTGGACATTGCACACTTGATACAGCACGAGCAACTCGATAACGGACTAGCAATCACACTCTGCCGATCACAGCATCCCGGCACATTGCGAACATAGCTGGACTAAGTACATGAGAACGAGTACAACACATGACTGCATGAAACCCTCGGGCTTATTCAAGAGACCCAGTATCAATTTTATAACATAGGTTATATTTGGGATTACACTTTCCCATTAAAATGCTCCATCGTGCCATAATCATTGGCTCCATCTAACATTATTAGACCGTTAATGTCACTGGTTTTGTCTGTACATTGTCAATTTGAACAAAATACTTATCTAACAGACTTACTATTATATTATTACACTATCTCTGTGTCTGTATATATATATATATACAGATGATGACACACACACACACACACACACACCACGTGTCATGTTCGTTCAACGCCTAATAATCTTTCAAGAACGTTTATTCCGAGTATAAACAGTATATCTTACAGCTGACCACTCTTCAAAAGGCATTATGCATTGAAGTATCACAGCCAGAATCACGTTTTTGTTCAGGAAACGTCGACGCCAGAGGATAGTCTGTCTCGATTGTCTGTGGAAACCGTTTCTCCTGGGAGTAAACAGCAAACATTGGTAATTGTAACCGATTGGAATTCTGAAAATCACTGATGGCACCAGATGATCCCGGTGCCCTTATCAAGAAAGTGTGTGTTAACATCAAGCCGCACATGGTCCGCCTGTCATATGACACCAACTGCACGCTATCAAGACTAATGTGACTACATACTGATGTAGATCAGACAATCACGTGTCACTGAAGCACGCATCCAAAAGGAATGTGAAACGGCAAGCTCATATGTATTTTTGCTGCCTACTTATAAAGAGAAACACGTACACAGTGAGTGAGTATAGGTTTACGCCACTTTTTGTGAGCATTACTCCACCAATATGACGTCAAGGGACAGAAATCGGCTTCACATATTGTACCCATGTGGGTACCCCGAGCTAGCACTTTAATCACTAGGTTACCACATCGCCCCACCCACGTTAGAAGCGGAGAACATGTCTCACATGTATCTGTGAAACTTTCAAAACTGCAAGTGCACATACAAAAGACGCCTCAATCGATCAGATCACCCAAGGATCATCAGCAGATTGTTCTCGCACAGTTATTGCATGAAACCCTTGGGGACCGAATGTTTAGGAGGAATAGGAAATCTGAAATAGCCCTGAGCTTACAGTTCTGGTAGGATTATACCACACTATTAACATATTTGTCGAACAACTGTGGCCAGAAGTCTTTTTAATACCTATTTTCGATTTTTCGATAACAAGACTACTCCATCTATTTTATTGGGATTGGCTGTTTTCATTTTCAGTTCACACGATGCTGCGACGTACACTCTGGACTTTGATTTTCGATTCGGAGCCTAAATGAACCAGTCGTAATTGGTTTAAATGGTTTTGTTTGTGTCCCTGTGTTTTTCATTGGCCTGCGTAGAGGCACAGTGTGCTTGTTACAACTTCATTAAGTGTTGGAATGAAGTCAGTAGCTAAATCATAGACAGTGCATAAATACGCTTTTCTTTCATCTTTGCATCATCCGTCGCTGTTTTATCTGAAAGTGGCACAGTTTATTCCTAATATTTATATAAGTGTTAAAATAAAGTCGCAATAAATATGTTTACCAAATTTGCTTTGAGATAAAACCTTGACGTTTTAATATGAGCTGCTTGTAAGTATTAAGATGTATTCTGGTCGCTATAAGGATGACACATTTTTGAAGCTATAATCAAATCGTACTCGCTCAAAATAAAAACGCTATCCAATAAGTATTTAGATTTGAAATATGAAGCAGAAGGAAATAACGACCACGCAGACAGAGGCTGTATCCAGACAAAATGATAACGACGTCCAGTCGAACAAATCCAATAAAGCACATTCTGGAAAACGATTGCTGGATGTTATGGCACTGAGGTAGAGAAATTACACATATATCGTATTCAGACAGAAAAAGAAATGAGGCACATTCAGAAATTGTTCGAGTGAAAATATCTATGTCTCGAGCAAGAGGTAGATGTAATGGAACCCAAGTAGAAGGATATAACCAAGCCAAATTCTAAACAGACAGAATAATAAAGTAACCATACAATCGCTAGAGCAACAGCTATGACAATGTCTAAAATTTCGAGTGAGTGAGTGAGTTTAGTTTTACGCCGCATTCAGCAATATTCCAGCTATAAGGCGGCGCTCTGTAAATAAACTGTAAATAAGTCTGGACCAGACAATCCGGCGATCAACAACATGAACATCGATCTGCGCAATTTGGAACCGATAACTCATGTCAACCCAACCAGGTCAGCCTGACCACTCGATCCCGTTAGTCGCCTCTTACGACAAGCATAGTAGCATTTTATGGCAAGCATGGGTTGCTGAAGGCCTATTCTACCCCGGCACCTTCACGGGTCCTAAAATTTCGATTACCTGAAACTCAACATTATAAGATAAAGATATTGGGAAGTATGACATATCAAGAATGCACAATACTTGCTGTGTCCATCATGAAAATGCAGATTACGTTTTTCTTCCGTTTTCCATATCTTCGGATTACGGTATGAAATCATACTCGGCTGACAGTCTCTTTTTGATATCATTTCTCATACAGGAGCCTAGCTATCCAGTCATTCAGACATACACATTACCGATATGGAAGTTCCTGAATTAATTTACCTAAAAGAAGTGTCACTGAAGACAATGTTTAATGTTTAGATTATATACTACAATAAATATTTCCTTAGAAGATTTGGAGAACTCATAGATCTAAATCCTGAAAATCACATCCTTCTTCCTTCTTGAGATATTAAACCCTGAAAATGACGTTGACTCTCAATAGCGATTTCCTCTCCCTAGTTTACTCAGGGGCACCCTGATGTGTTTTCTATTTGAAGTACGATATATATTATCTAAAGAAACCTGTCCTTGATGATAGCAAAAAGTTGGGCACGTTGCCAATGCGTCCGCCTGGTACGGTCCGACCGTTAGTTGAGCATTTACATTTACTTTTTTTTATCACAATCGAATACGTCTTCCATGCCTTCTAGTGATCTTGCCTAAATAAAATACCTATATAATGTAAATATGTCTTAAACATATAGTAGCGCCTACCAGTACGACCATATGGACCAGCTTTCTCATCTGAATATATCAATCTAACAAGACAAATACACACATATTGTCTGTGTTCGAAGAAATGCCAAAGACAGTATGACCAGTGATGGCGAGCTACTGTTAGCCTCCATACGTAGGCAGCCACATTTGCCTGTTAGCCTCCATACGTAGGCAGCCACGTTTGCCTGTTAGATTCCATACGTGGGCAGCCACGTTAGCAGAAACACATAGACAGGATTATCTTGTACGATTCACATATTCAGTGATCAGTTTTCATCCGGTTTTGTGGTATTTGCGCTATATTTCACCTGCCACAACAGTTATAATAAAAATTGTTTGCGTGGAGGACAGTTTCCGCAGCACAAGACCCACTTTACACTTTCCGCCGAGCCATTAAGTGGCCATCGATCCATTGGTGTAATTGCCATTACCGTTTGGCCTTTTGGGTATAAAATCATGATAATAAAACCTCCTCCTCATCATCATCAAAAAGAAGAAGAGTGCCCCACCATGACGTCAGTAACCTATGCTCTCTAGATCACGTCACATAGATTATTGCGCTGACGGAGAGCCCCTTTACGATGTAGGTATCTGACGCTCTCTAGATCACGTTACATAGTAAACGTAAGAAATTTCGAATTTCATATTCGCTATTGTTTGAAGTTTCCTACTTAAACAGAAGGATTGTATCACAGCCATGTATAAATCCACATACAAACTTTGAAGTTGAAGTCTGAGTAGTCTAACGTAGAATTAGCAGTCTGTAATTATTTTGGAAAGAATATTTACTGTGCATGCCAGAGGTCAAGGTCAGTAATGACACAGGGATAAACCTCTTTGAGGACAATAATAACCCTCTGGTCATTGGCATATGGAGATTATTAACTTTGGAGAATTCTTCTGTAGCAAATATGAGTTTGAGTCATTTGGGAACTAAATGCAATCAAATTTATCAACGGCAAGCAAAAAGAAATGTGTACTTGTGTCAGTGGTCGATGGGAACTTCATTAATTAGCCAAAACCGGGCATAATATTGTTTAATAAATCTCTTGATGAAGTATAAAAACCCACGAACCACCCTGGGCAATATTAATACGTCAAGCGCTAAGACTGGATTTACACGTGACGAACGTGTTTCACGTTACTACCGCCACATCTTATGTTTCTACAGGCGTGAATTTGTATTTCCTCAATACTTTATGAGTTATCACCTCGAGGGAGGATAGGTTTGGGCTTAACCACCTTTTGAAGTGTCACGGGTATTAAAATGAGAATGAAAGCCACCCTGTCTATCTTAAGACGTAAGATCAGTAAGATGTTCTTTGGGTATGGGAAGCATTTCCAGCAGAAAGATACGAGAATGCCCCAGATCTAAGTGGAATATAGATATCCTCCAAATACTACTTCCGGGGAAGACGAAGCTTGTCCTTCAATTGGTGGAACGATGTCACTCTTCTTGGAGATACAATGATGCCATTCTAGTAGAAGACACAAGTCCAAGGATGTCCCACTAGGAAGTACAAGTTCTACTAGACGGTACTACGACGCCTTTCCAGTAGACGGGACAAGGTGCCCTACTTGGAAGTGCAAGATATTCCTTCTACTAGGAAGTGCAAAGTGTTCTCGGTGTTACTTAAGCAGAATGTTTCAAAACCTACTCAACCTGAGATTGTCAATGTGGTGGATGAGCTGTTGGTTTCATTGGCAGTATACCTTAAAAGGGTCCTGGCATAAACCACTTCATGTCAGACTTGCATAACGTAGTGAAATGCATGTAAGACGATCATATGCACACTACGTTAAACCAGTACTACGTACATTACTTATACAACATAGCATGTAAAATGTATAAATCTGGCAGAAAAAGATTAATAACAAACCTTTCGAACGTGCATTTTTTGATATTTTACAAAGAATCAAGGAGTATGAAGTCGTGATGACGAGGAGGGGGAGGACGTAGACGGTGACCACGCTGAACAGGTTGTAAGCCAGCTCGTGTACTGGCGAGGGGAAGAAGTTAAAGGTCACACACTGAGTGAACCATGGGTAAGTCGGGTGTGGCTCCACGTGAAAAATGACGCTCTGCAACAAAACGAAAAATGAATTCGTAAACATTACTGACTAAAAGATTGATTTAAACATGAAGAATGATTCGATCTAATGTTGAGGGTATCTATCATTTATCTAACATTCATAGAAAAGCTGTTACAATCACTGGAGTTTTTTTACCCCGGCGTCATATTGCTGGAATATTGCTAAAAGCGGCGTAAATTCCCCCACTGTTTCTTACGTGTTTCTCTTTACAAGTAAGCTTACAAGTTTACAAAAGCACATAAACGTTCAGTTTCAAATTCCTTTTCGGACGCATGCTTCAGTGATATCTCCAGGACTGGGTCGTCACGTTAGTCGCGATAGCGTGTGCACTAACGTCATATGCTCGAAATTCAAAAACAAATGCTCATCTATAGTACACATACGAGAGATCCTAAATAAACAAACGATATACAGTGGACACTGCCAGATCTATGGCAAATATGTAATCCGTTTAGTCCATAACTGAGTCAACTACAGTCTTCTCACGCATGACATGGCAGCAAGGCCTCTCAGTATCACAGACTGCTACTGTCTATACTTGTAGACTTTCAAAATTATTACTGCAGCAATCATAACATAATGAACAAATATAGACAGTAACTACCGCCTGTTGCGTCACCATAAAGCCGTCTAGGAACCACGCGCTTTCATACCAGATCACATCCACAGTTAATGACATGAGGGGACAATGTTTTTGGCCTGGTACAAGTATAGCTACCTGTACCCCTTTTTCGTTCCACTGCCATTTGACACCTTCAGTCCAGTGAGGAGAAAACAGTGTTTAGTATTCCCTCATTCAAAATCGCAAAAGCACCAGTTCACACCAGGCCACCTTTAATTTGTACAAATTGTTTCATAGAAACGAAATAAAACAAAACTAACTGAATCAAAATGAAAAAGACAAATCATCAAAGGAGTCGAAACCGATCTGTACAGCAAGCTGAATAAGAAATATTTTATGTTATGGTGTTTGAATTCTGTTTTAGAAACGTGTACGAATCTCATTTTCATAGAAGTCTCGTCGTTTTGAAATTAAATAGAAGTAAAATTAAAAATCAGTCCATCGTGAGTTTCAACAGGATATGTACTCTTAAAAAAGTAGGGAAACCTGAACTTTGAAGTTGGTAGAAAGAAAACCCACGGAGGAACGTTACGATGACATTCATTTTGTGTATGTAGAATCATTTCATGTTATCACACACACATTTATGTGGGTCACTATGAATATTGTCGTTTTCCAGGCAGGTCGATAAATCACTGTAGATAATTTTTTCCGATAATTTTCTTGCATGTGTGCATGGTCAGGGTTTTCTGAGCCAAGTCACACACTACTAATTTTCATGTCGTACTCCAGTCACCTAACAAGGGGGATAACTGAACGAACAGCTTTGCTTTGAACGAAATCCATGTGGTGATGTATCTCAAAACATCCATTCTTATTGTATCAAGATTGATTCAATCCCATATGTCTCCCAATTTCGACAATCAGACATTGAACGTTTACAGCTCCACTACTTTATTTTTAAAGAGTATAGTCAACGGCTTAGGGGTTCTGCA